>NC_134361.1:23097026-23212026 GCF_048569485.1 Anomaloglossus baeobatrachus
CACACGGCACATATACACACGGCACATATACACACGGCACATATATATACTGTACATATACACAGGGCACATATACACACGGCACATATATATACTGTACATATACACAGGGCACATATACACACGGTACATATACACACGGTACATATACACACGGTACATATACACAGGGCACATATACACACGGTACATATACACACGGTACATATACACACGACAGATATACACACGGTACATATACACACGGCACATATACACAGGGCACATATACACAGGGCACATATACACAGGGCACATATACACAGGGCACATATACACACGTCACATATACACACGGTACATATACACACGGCACATATACACACGGTACATATACATACTGTACATATACACACAGGACATATACACACAGGACATATACACAGGGCACATATACACAGAGCATATATACACACGGCACATATACACACGGCACACATATATACTGTACATATACACACGGCACATATACACACGGCACACATATATACTGTACATATACACACGGCACATATACATACGGTACATATACACATGGGACATATACATATGGGTGTGACACGATGGGGCTAACACAGCGGGTAGTAACTGTACATATACACACGGCACATATAGACACGGCACATATACACAGGGCACATATACACACAGCACATATACATACTGTACATATACACAGGGCACATATAGACACGGCACATATACATACTGTACATATACACACGGCACATATACACGGCTCTCTCGGGGCATTGGTGACACCGCACAGGGGGCAGGGGGCCAAATTCCATCTGCAAAACAGGAAGAATTGTGCATTATGAGGAGCTTTTGGCTTGCAGAGGGCCCATATACTGTGTCCACCAGTGAGATATATCACACATATATTTATATAAGCGCACACAGTGATATAATATACACATCTCACAGCAGGTGCAGGATGAATGGCCCCGCAACTTCCAGTAAAATCAAAGTTGTTAAATCAAAGAATGATTACAGCGCATCCATCAGTGGAGAGCACGATGGGGTAACACAATGGGGTAACACGATGGGGTAACACAGTGGGGTGACACGATGGGGTGACAAAATGGGGTAACGTAGTGGGGTAACACGATGGGGTAACACGATGGGGTAACACAGTGGAGTAACACAATGGGGTAACACGATGGGGGTAACAGTGGGGTGACATGATGGGGGTAACACAATGGGGGTAACGTAGTGGGGAAACACGATGGGGTAACACAGTGGAGTAACACAATGGGGGTAACACAGTGGGGTGACACGATGGGGGTAACAGTGAGGAAACACGATGGGGGTAACACAGTGGGGGTAACGTAGTGGGGGTAACACGATGGGGTAACACGATGGGGTAACACGATGGGGTAACAGTGAGGTAACACGATGGGGGTAACACAATGGGGGTAACGTAGTGGGGTAACACGATGGGTGTGACACGATGGGGTAACACGATGGGGGTAACACGATGGGGGTAACACAGTGGGTGGTAACTGTACATATACACACGGCAAATATGGGGTAACAGTGGGGTAACACGGTGGGGTAACACAGTGCGGTAACACGATGGGGTAACAGTGAGGTAACACGATGGGGTAACTCAGTGGGGTGACACAATGGGGTAACACGATGGGGGTAACACGATGAGGGTAACACAATGGGGGTAATGTAGTGTGGTGACAATGGGGTAACATGATGGGGATAACACGATGAGGATAACACAATGGGGGTAACGTAGTGGGGTAACACAATGGGTGTGACACGATGGGGGTAACACGATTGGGTAACACAATGGGGGTAACACAATGGGGGTAACACAGTGGGTGGTAACACGGTGGGGGTAACATGATGGGCATGATGGGGTACTGTGGCACCCCTGAGGCTTAGGTCGCCACAGAGTATTGCACCTGATTTAAGGTGTAATGCTGCACCCGGATCCGGAGGAGGTTGGTACTGGTTTCATCACTAACACACTCAAATACACAACCACAATGCCCTCCCCAATGGGGACCGGGCTAGAGTAGGGTCGTAAAGATGCCTTCAAACATGGGGGGCACCACCCACAAGTGACAGGGAATCGGGGAGGGGCATCCACTAAGGGAGACTTAGGAGTTCTCCGGCAGGAGAGGACAGGAGAAGACGGATCTCACAGGTGCTTTGGTGGGATACAGGAGTTCATGCGGTTGCCGAGGGGAGAGCTTCCGGCGCCACACAGGGTGCAGGACCCTAGGGAAGATCAGTCTTCAAGTTGGTTTTCCAGAATCTGCTGGGACAGGAGGTTTCAAGCTTCCCTGGCCACAAAGAGCCCAAAAGCACAGTGCCAAGATAGGATCCAGGGCCTTGGACAGCACCAGGCCCCAGTGTGTAACAGCGGTACCTACACATAGGGACAAGAGTAATACTCGAGACAAACTGGGGTCCCTAAGTAGCTTTAAGCCACGGGAATCCAGCACACACGGCGCTAGGAGGAAGGGACTCACCGATCACCACACCGGACTGACCTCTGAAGGAATCCGGGTTCGACGAGGTCCATCACAGCGGGTGACCGGTACTACCCGGGCGAGCGGCACTAAAGACTGAGTAAAACCACCTGGAACCGCAGCAACTAGTTTGGAGTCTTTGTTACCGTCGATGTCGCCCTGCGCCTTGGCGGGGTAAAGGCCATCACTACCCTTCTCATCATCCTCCCCAGGGCCCGCTCCACCTGTGGGGAGCAATATCATATCTGCTGCTACCACTATCCGCCCTGGAGGACAGCAACAGCAGCAGCAGCTAATTCCCTGGCCGCATACCACAGGTGGCGTCACGACAATCATCCTACTACTACCCCCATCATCTTCCCTCCTTATTGGTGTACACCTCGGGGCACGAAGCCGGGCAGACCACCGCGACATCCCAGATCATCACACCGGCCCGGTGACTAGTAACTGAGGTACGAGCTTCTGTGTGCCTGATGCCCCCTGCCCCCTGGGTGCTACAATAACATGACGACCACTAACTCCGGCCCCTCACTCCCACTGACGCCGGCCGCCCTCTCCCACACACGCCGGCCGCCCTCTCCCACACACTCTCCCACACACGCCAGCCGCCCTATCCCACTGACTCCGGCCGCCCTCTCCCATTGACTCCGGCCGCCCTCTCCCATTAACACATGCCACCCTCTCCCACTAACTCCGGCCGCTCTCTCCCACTAACTCCGGCCACCCTCTCCCACTAACTCCGGCCACCCTCTCCCACTAACTCCGGCCACCCTCTCCCACTAACTCCGGCCACCCTCTCCCACTAACTCCGGCCACCCTCTCCCACTAACTCCAGCCACCCTCTCCTACTAACTCCGGCCACCCTCTCCTACTAACTCCAACCACCCTCTCCTACTAACTCCGGCCACCCTCTCCTACTAACTCCAGCCGCCCTCTCCTACTAACCCCAGCCGCCCTCTCCTACTAACTCCGGCCACACACTCTCCCACTAACTCCGGCCACCCTCTCCTACTAACTCCAGCCGCCCTTTCCTAACTCCGGCCACCCTCTCCCACTAACTCCGGCCACCCTCTCCCACTAACTCCGGCCACCCTCTCCCACTAACTCCAGCCACCCTCTCCTACTAACTCCGGCACCCTCTCCTACTAACTCCAACCACCCTCTCCTACTAACTCCGGCCACCCTCTCCCACTAACTCCGGCCACCCTCTCCCACTAACTCCAGCCACCCTCTCCTACTAACTCCGGCCACACACTCTCCCACTAACTCCGGCCACCCTCTCCTACTAACTCCGGCCACCCTCTCCCACTAACTCCGGCCACCCTCTCCCACTAACTCCAGCCACCCTCTCCTACTAACTCCGGCCACCCTCTCCTACTAACTCCAACCACCCTCTCCTACTAACTCCGGCCACCCTCTCCTACTAACTCCAACCATCCTCTCCTACTAACTCCGGCAACCCTCTCCCACTAACTCCAGCCACCCTCTCCTACTAACTCCGGCCACCCTCTCCTACTAACTCCAACCACCCTCTCCCACTAACTCCGGCCACCCTCTCCCACTAACTCCGGCCACCCTCTCCCACTAACTCCAGCCACCCTCTCCTACTAACTCCGGCCACCCTCTCCTACTAACTCCAACCACCCTCTCCTACTAACTCCGGCCACCCTCTCCTACTAACTCCAACCACCCTCTCCTACTAACTCCGGCCACCCTCTCCCACTAACTCCGGCCACCCTCTCCCACTAACTCCGGCCACCCTCTCCCACTAACTCCAGCCACCCTCTCCTACTAACTCCGGCCACACACTCTCCCACTAACTCCGGCCACCCTCTCCTACTAACTCCAGCCGCCCTTTCCTAACTCCGGCCACCCTCTCCCACTAACTCCGGCCACCCTCTCCCACTAACTCCGGCCACCCTCTCCCACTAACTCCAGCCACCCTCTCCTACTAACTCCGGCCACCCTCTCCCACTAACTCCAACCACCCTCTCCTACTAACTCCGGCCACCCTCTCCCACTAACTCCGGCCACCCTCTCCCACTAACTCCGGCCACCCTCTCCCACTAACTCCGGCCACCCTCTCCCACTAACTCCAGCCACCCTCTCCTACTAACTCCGGCCACCCTCTCCTACTAACTCCAACCACCCTCTCCTACTAACTCCAGCCGCCCTCTCCTACTAACCCCAGCCGCCCTCTCCTACTAACTCCGGCCACACACTCTCCCACTAACTCCGGCCACCCTCTCCTACTAACTCCAGCCGCCCTTTCCTAACTCCGGCCACCCTCTCCCACTAACTCCGGCCACCCTCTCCCACTAACTCCGGCCACCCTCTCCCACTAACTCCGGCCACCCTCTCCCACTAACTCGAGCCACCCTCTCCTACTAACTCCGGCCACCCTCTCCTACTAACTCCAACCACCCTCTCCTACTAACTCCGGCCACCCTCTCCCACTAACTCCGGCCACCCTCTCCCACTAACTCCAGCCACCCTCTCCTACTAACTCCGGCCACACACTCTCCCACTAACTCCGGCCACCCTCTCCTACTAACTCCAGCCGCCCTTTCCTAACTCCGGCCACCCTCTCCCACTAACTCCGGCCACCCTCTCCCACTAACTCCGGCCACCCTCTCCCACTAACTCCGGCCACCCTCTCCCACTAACTCCAGCCACCCTCTCCTACTAACTCCGGCCACCCTCTCCTACTAACTCCAACCACCCTCTCCTACTAACTCCGGCCACCCTCTCCTACTAACTCCAGCCGCCCTCTCCTACTAACCCCAGCCGCCCTCTCCTACTAACTCCGGCCACACACTCTCCCACTAACTCCGGCCACCCTCTCCTACTAACTCCAGCCGCCCTTTCCTAACTCCGGCCACCCTCTCCCACTAACTCCGGCCACCCTCTCCCACTAACTCCGGCCACCCTCTCCCACTAACTCCGGCCACCCTCTCCTACTAACTCCGGCCGCCCTCTCCTACTAACTCCAGCCGCCCTCTCCTACTAACTCCAGCCGCCCTCTCCTACTAACTCCGGCCACCCTCTCCCACTAACTCCGGCCACCCTCTCCCACTAACTCCAGCCGCCCTCTCCTACTAACCCCAGCCGCCCTCTCCTACTAACTCCGGCCACCCTCTCCCACTAACTCCGGCCACCCTCTCCCACTAACTCCGGCCACCCTCTCCCACTAACTCCGGCCACCCTCTCCCACTAACTCCAGCCGCCCTCTCCTACTAACCCCAGCCGCCCTCTCCTACTAACTCCGGCCACCCTCTCCTACTAACTCCGGCCGCCCTCTCCTACTAACTCCGGCCGCCCTCTCCTACTAACTCCGGCCACCCTCTCCTACTAACTCCGGCCGCCCTCTCCTACTAACTCCGGCCGCCCTCTCCTACTAACCCCAGCCGCCCTCTCCTACTAACTCCGGCCACCCTCTCCTACTAACTCCGGCCGCCCTCTCCTACTAACTCCGGCCGCCCTCTCCTACTAACTCCAGCCGCCCTCTCCTACTAACTCCGGCCGCCCTCTCCCACTAACTCCGGCCGCCCTCTCCCACTAACTCCGGCCGCCCTCTCCCACTAACTCCGGCCACCCTCTCCCATTAACACAGGCCGCCCTCTCCCACTAACTCCGGTCCCGAATACTGCAATATGCCTAAATTTGTAGCTTTTAGCCCAGGAAAGGCAAAGTCTGATAGAAGTAGGGTCCAGTCGGGGGAGGCGCCTTTTTCAGCATTAGTGCTCTGATGAATTGGCCAATTTGTGCAGTAATTATTAACCCAGTAGCTGCCATTGTTTATGAGCCGAGTCTTATCGCACTCACTTTCGACCATAGGAGTGAAGAGCAGCCTCTACTGGTAAAGGGACGAGGCGAGATCTGCCCCATACAGTGACCTCTATAATGCCCGGGTATAGGGACGTCCTTGTCTGCCCCTTATAGTGACCTCTGTACTGCCCGAGTATTGGGACGTCCATGTCTGCCCCCTATAGTGACCTCTATACTGCCCGAGTATAGGGACGTCCATGTCTGCCCCATACAGTGACCTCTATACTGCCCGGGTATAGGGACGTCCATGTCTGCCCCATACAGTGACCTCTATACTGCCCGGGTATAGGGACGTCCTTGTCTGCCCCTTATAGTGACCTCTATACTGCCCGAGTATAGGGACGTCCATGTCTGCCCCCTATAGTGACCTCTATACTGCCCGAGTATAGGGACGTCCATGTCTGCCCCCTATAGTGACCTCTATACTGCCCGGGTACAGGGACGTCCATGTCTGCCCCCTATAGTGACCTCTATACTGCCCGGGTATAGGGACGTCCATGTCTGCCCCCTATAGTGACCTCTATAGTGCCCGAGTACAGGAGCGTCCATGTCTGCCCCCTATAGTGACCTCTATAGTGCCTGGGTACAGGAGCGTCCATGTCTGCCCCCTATAGTGACCTCTATAGTGCCCGGGTACAGGAGCGTCCATGTCTGCCCCCTATAGTGACCTCTATAGTGCCTGAGTACAGGAGCGTCCATGTCTGCCCCCTATAGTGACCTCTATAGTGCCCGGGTACAGGAGCGTCCATGTCTGCCCCCTATAGTGATCTCTATAGTGCCCGGGTACAGGAGCGTCCATGTCTGCCCCCTATAGTGACCTCTATAGTGCCCGAGTACAGGAGCGTCCATGTCTGCCCCCTATAGTGACCTCTATAGTGCCTGGGTACAGGAGCGTCCATGTCTGCTCCCTATAGTGACCTCTATAGTGCCTGGGTACAGGAGCGTCCATGTCTGCCCCCTATAGTGACCTCTATAGTGCCCGGGTACAGGAGCGTCCATGTCTGCCCCCTATAGTGACCTCTATAGTGCCCGGGTACAGGAGCGTCCATGTCTGCCCCCTATAGTGACCTCTATAGTGCCTGAGTACAGGAGCGTCCATGTCTGCCCCCTATAGTGACCTCTATAGTGCCCGGGTACAGGAGCGTCCATGTCTGCCCCCTATAGTGATCTCTATAGTGCCCGGGTACAGGAGCGTCCATGTCTGCCCCCTATAGTGACCTCTATAGTGCCCGAGTACAGGAGCGTCCATGTCTGCCCCCTATAGTGACCTCTATAGTGCCTGGGTACAGGAGCGTCCATGTCTGCTCCCTATAGTGACCTCTATAGTGCCTGGGTACAGGAGCGTCCATGTCTGCCCCCTATAGTGACCTCTATAGTGCCAGAGTACAGGAGCGTCCATGTCTGCCCCCTATAGTGACCTCTATAGTGCCCGAGTACAGGAGCGTCCATGTCTGCCCCCTATAGTGACCTCTATAGTGCCTGGGTACAGGAGCGTCCATGTCTGCTCCCTATAGTGACCTCTATAGTGCCTGGGTACAGGAGCGTCCATGTCTGCCCCCTATAGTGACCTCTATAGTGCCTGGGTACAGGAGCGTCCATGTCTGCCCCCTATAGTGACCTCTATAGTGCCAGAGTACAGGAGCGTCCATGTCTGCCCCCTATAGTGACCTCTATAGTGCCAGAGTACAGGAGCGTCCATGTCTGCCCCCTATAGTGACCTCTATAGTGCCAGAGTACAGGAGCGTCCATGTCTGCCCCCTATAGTGACCTCTATAGTGCCAGAGTACAGGAGCGTCCATGTCTGCCCCCTATAGTGACCTCTATAGTGCCTGGGTACAGGAGCGTCCATGTCTGCCCCCTATAGTGACCTCTATAGTGCCTGGGTACAGGAGCGTCCATGTCTGCCCCCTATAGTGACCTCTATAGTGCCCGGGTACAGGGACGTCCATGTCTGCCCCCTATAGTGACCTCTATAGTGCCTGGGTACAGGAGCGTCCATGTCTGCCCCCTATAGTGACCTCTATAGTGCCTGGGTACAGGGACGTCCATGTCTGCCCCCTATAGTGACCTCTATAGTGCCCGGGTACAGGAGCGTCCATGTCTGCCCCCTATAGTGACCTCTATAGTGCCCGGGTACAGGAGCGTCCATGTCTGCCCCCTATAGTGACCTCTATAGTGCCCGGGTACAGGAGCGTCCATGTCTGCTCCCTATAGTGACCTCTATAGTGCCTGGGTACAGGAGCGTCCATGTCTGCCCCCTATAGTGACCTCTATAGTGCCCGGGTACAGGGACGTCCATGTCTGCCCCCTATAGTGACCTCTATAGTGCCTGGGTACAGGAGCGTCCATGTCTGCCCCCTATAGTGACCTCTATAGTGCCTGGGTACAGGGACGTCCATGTCTGCCCCCTATAGTGACCTCTATAGTGCCCGGGTACAGGAGCGTCCATGTCTGCCCCCTATAGTGACCTCTATAGTGCCCGGGTACAGGAGCGTCCATGTCTGCCCCCTATAGTGACCTCTATAGTGCCCGGGTACAGGAGCGTCCATGTCTGCTCCCTATAGTGACCTCTATAGTGCCCGGGTACAGGAGCGTCCATGTCTGCCCCCTATAGTGACCTCTATAGTGCCAGAGTACAGGAGCGTCCATGTCTGCCCCCTATAGTGACCTCTATAGTGCCCGGGTACAGGAGCGTCCATGTCTGCTCCCTATAGTGACCTCTATAGTGCCCGGGTACAGGAGCGTCCATGTCTGCTTCCTACGCTGTGTACAGGGCAGCGGTGA
Organism: Anomaloglossus baeobatrachus; assembly: GCF_048569485.1. NCBI lineage: Eukaryota > Metazoa > Chordata > Amphibia > Anura > Aromobatidae > Anomaloglossus > Anomaloglossus baeobatrachus. The sequence goes on from NC_134361.1 coordinate 23,106,170, forward strand.
GTCAGACGGAGCCATATTTATAGACCAGTTACCATGTAAATGATTATATACAGAAGGAGCGAAGGAGGATTGTGAAATATTAACAAAGATTTCCCCGGAACCGTGCGCTGCCGCCTCTTCTCGCCAACACAGGGAAACCTGGGCAAACGCCGGGGGACACTTGGCCAAAATCCACAAACCTTAATCAAGATGGTCAACATAAGACAACCCCATTATAACGCAGCGGGATCTGCAGGGGTCAATGTCTGGTCCTAGCTCAGTCTAACACCCGCCATGGCCCACAGAGGGGGTCCGGAGTGGTGACCCCAGATATGACGTCCATTCATCTCAGTAGGACACAGAAACTTTAAAACCTCTTTAAAGGGATGTTCCAACAATCACAACCTCTATATACTGTACCACAACCTCTATATACTGTACCACAACCTCTATATACTGTATCACAACCTCTATATACTGTATCACAACCTCTATATACTGTACCACAACCTCTATATACTGTACCACAACCTCTATATACTGTACCACAACCTCTATGTACTGTACCACAACCTCTATGTACTGTATCACAACCTCTATATACTGTACCACAACCTCTATATACTGTACCACAACCTCTATATACTGTACCACAACCTCTATATACTGTACCACAACCTCTATGTACTGTATCACAACCTCTATGTACTGTACCACAACCTCTATATACTGTATCACAACCTCTATATACTGTATCACAACCTCTATATACTGTACCACAACCTCTATATACTGTACCACAACCTCTATATACTGTACCACAACCTCTATGTACTGTATCACAACCTCTATATACTGTATCACAACCTCTATATACTGTACCACAACCTCTATATACTGTATCACAACCTCTATATACTGTACCACAAGAACCCGGGGTCCCTGCTCTGCCCCAATTTTTTTTCCCAACTGCAGTCACGTATTCGCTCTGTTCAAAGTCTGGCAAGTAGAAGGAGGTGGCTTACAGGGCTTTGGTGCTGGTAGCCATAAATCACCGGACATGGCCAATGCAAATATTTTTGCTCAACTCTAGTGACCTCTAGTAAAGAGCGGAGACTACCATGCTCATCACTAGTTACCAGTACTGAGCTCCCGAGCATGGTAGTGCCCGCTCATCACTAGTTACCAGTACTGAGCACCCGAGCATGGTAGTGTCCGCTCATCACTAGTTACCAGTACTGAGCACCCGAGCATGGTAGTGCCCGCTCATCACTAGTTACCAGTACTGAGCACCCGAGCATGGTAGTGCCCGCTCATCACTAGTTACCAGTACTGAGCACCTGAGCATGGTAGTGCCCGCTCATCACTAGTTACCAGTACTGAGCACCCGAGCATGGTAGTGCCCGCTCATCACTAGTTACCAGTACTGAGCACCCGAGCATGGTAGCGCCCGCTCATCACTAGTTACCAGTACTGAGCACCCGAGCATGGTAGTGCCCGCTCATCACTAGTTACCAGTACTGAGCACCTGAGCATGGTAGTGCCCGCTCATCACTAGTTACCAGTACTGAGCACCCGAGCATGGTAGTGCCCGCTCATCACTAGTTACCAGTACTGAGCACCCGAGCATGGTAGCGCCCGCTCATCACTAGTTACCAGTACTGAGCACCCGAGCATGGTAGTGCCCGCTCATCACTAGTTACCAGTACTGAGCACCCGAGCATGGTAGTGCCCGCTCATCACTAGTTACCAGTACTGAGCACCCGAGCATGGTAGTGTCCGCTCATCACTAGTTACCAGTACTGAGCACCCGAGCATGGTAGTGCCCGCTCATCACTAGTTACCAGTACTGAGCACCCGAGCATGGTAGTGCCCGCTCATCACTAGTTACCAGTACAGAGCACCCGAGCATGGTAGTGCCCACTCATCACTAGTTACAAGTACTGAGCACTCGAGCATGGTAGTGCCCGCTCATCACTAGTTACCAGTAACAGAGCACCCGAGCATGGTAGTGCTCTCTCATCACTAGTTACCAGTACTGAGCACCCGAGCATGGTAGTGCCCGCTCATCACTAGTTACCAGTACTGAGCACCCGAGCATGGTAGTGCCCGCTCATCACTAGTTACCAGTACTGAGCACCCGAGCATGGTAGTGCCCGCTCATCACTAGTTACCAGTACTGAGCACCCGAGCATGGTAGTGCTCTCTCATCACTAGTTACCAGTACTGAGCACCCGAGCATGGTAGTGCTCTCTCATCACTAGTTACCAGTACTGAGCACCCGAGCATGGTAGTGCCCGCTCATCACTAGTTACCAGTACTGAGCACCCGAGCATGGTAGTGCCCGCTCATCACTAGTTACCAGTACTGAGCACCCGAGCATGGTAGTGCCCGCTCATCACTAGTGACCACCATTCACTATCCCATTGGATAAATTGACAAAACCCCTAAAGCTGTACAATTATGCACCCACATATAGTGGAGCAGTACATATCTGGCATGTAGCTGATGTTGGGTCATACGTGCATTATGCACACACCATTATATCACTATGTGAAGTTCTAAAATAAACACATGAAAAAACAAAGTCCAAAAACTAAAAAAGGCAGAACAAGGAAGAGAGCTGCGGTGCGGATGCGTGCAATATACTGAGCTATTGCTACAATAAAATGCAGATGACTTCAATCCCGGGAGTGACGGCCGACCACTGACTTATTAACAGAGGATGTGGGCACATAACTACAAGGAAAGGCGAAGACAAGAAATAGAAAAACATACCCCAAAATAGCTGTAAATAGCAGAGTATCTTAAAGACATGAGATTCTGCAGGAAGATACGAAAATCCTGGAATGATACAACCAAGTGACTGGTCCGGAGGGGTCTATCACCCGCAGACGCCGATTCCTGTACAATGGCTGAGGGTCTCTATAAAGTTTACAAAACCAATTTTCACATATGAAGTGGCTGAGGCGCCTGGGTGACAAAAAAATACTAGACCCCATGGACCATATAATTTGTTGCGCACTTTTTCCTGCGCAAACAGATGCTTCATATGTGGTGGAAAACTACTATTTGGGCGCACGGCACAGATCGTAAAGGAGGGAGCGCCATATTTGAGTTCAGATTTAGTTGGAATGGTTTGTGGGTGCCATGTCACATTGGCAGAGCCCCTGAGGTGCAGAACAGCAGAAACCCCCACAAGTGACCTAATTTTACCATCTACACCTTTCAAGGAATTCATCTAGAGATGTGGTTAACATATTGGCACTACAGGCATGTCATAGTATGTTATACCAATGGGGGGGGGGGTGATGAAAAATTATCAGCAAAATTTAGCTTTAGCTCTAGATTTTACATGGGAATATAGGTAATAATGGCACAAAAAAAAAGGTCAATTTTTGCTGAGTGTGGCTATACCCCACATGTGGCTGTATAGTTCTGCTCAGACACATAATGAAATTCTCAAGGGAAGAAGTGCTACTTGACCCTTGGAGCACAGACTTTCTTAGAATAGCTTGCCAATAGTGCCAGAAGATCAACCCCTACCCCCCAAGTGACCCTATTTTGTGAATGACACCAGTCTCTAAATTCATCCACAGGTGTAGTGCCTATTTTGACTCCATGGGTGTTTTCCAGATACAGGAATGCAAAACATGTGGATACTAGATATGGTTTAGGCACACTGTGGGACTGAGAAAGGAGGGGGTTGTTTGGATTTGGGAGTGCAGATTTTGCTGGATTTCTTTTTGAGGGAAGGCATGGCGCTTTTCCAGAGCTTTTGCGTTACCAGTAACATAGAAGCTCCCTACATTTCCCTTGACCGATGACAAACCTGAGTAGAGGTTTGTTTTTGTATTTTTTTTTCGGAATGAGTTAAAGCTTTAATTGGGAACATTTTACGACATTTATCCTGCGCTCTATGCTGAGAACTTTGTGGTTTCCATCTATATCTCCAAATAACGTGATTCAGATGACCCCGGAGGGATCCATTCACTTTACTGAGGCAGCCGAGTTACTCCGGACTCTGTCGGGTCTCTTTTCAGAGGTGTCTGTCTTTTCACAAGTGCACAAAACTGTGGCCGACCGAGCTTTTATGAACGCTCAAAAAGATGGACACTGCTGAATTATGAGCCAGAGGGAGTCCACAGTGTCTCCTCCCGCCTCATTATAGTGAAGGTTACGTGAGGGGTTCGGTCTGAATCCCGTATTTCAGAGACGTACATGTAAATCTCGGTGTAAGTGCTCAATGTAGAGCGCAGGATAAATGTGAGCTGAGTCTTACTATAATTTAGAGGCAGAATAAACAACAGCAGGGCAGGATTATTTTTTTTTATGCCATTCATCATACAGTATAAGTGATTAGATGGTTTTATTCTTCGGGTTCGTGCGATTACAGTGATACCAGGTTTATATGGCGTTTTTATATTTGGTTACTATCAAAAACTTTTTAAAAGCATTTTATTTTGTATCACCATGTATTGGTGCTATCATTTTTCTGTAAGTGTTTGTTTATTGCGGAACGAGTAGATGTTTTTATCGGTACCATTACATTTTTTGATCGCTTTCTATTCCGATTTTTGGGAGGCAACAAACAAAAACCAGCAATTCATATTTTTTTTTTTTTTTTTAAGTTGTTCACTGGTAAAAGTTATAACATGGCTTTGTTTTTCAGGTTAGTATTATTACAGCAATACTACATTTATGGGGTTTTTTTATGTTTTGCCACCTACACCCAATAATAACAACTTTATAGAGGAAAAAAATATTAACTTTGCATTGCTATAGCTTCTTTATTTTTCCGCTAAAGCTGTATGGCAACTTGTTTTTTGAGGGATGAGGTGACTTTATCAGGGATATTTATATTTGACTTTTTGATCAATTTTTATTCCACTTTTTTTCTGGCAGTTTGATAGAAAAGCCTAATGTTGCCATTTTTTTTTCAATGGTGTTCACTGAAGGGGTTAACTAGTATGACAGATTTAGAGATCGGGACACCCCGGATGTGGCAATACCAAATATGTGCACTTTTTTACATAAATATGTTTATAGTATATTTTTTTTTCATTTTTTGGGTATTATTTTTTTCTTTTTACTTTAATTAGTCTAATCCCTGGTGTAAATTATTGCAAGGCACAACCATAGCAATACATTATACCTGTCAATGTGACACTGATAGAGTGCCTGTTTGACTATACTCTTGGCATGATCTAACAGGCCACTGTAGCCAGGAAACCCAGAGGTCATTTAACCTCAGGATGACATTGATCCAGATTCTCACACATTGTAAATTGTAATTATAGACAGTGTGTCCTCTTCATTGCCATTCTATCAGGATTATAGGTGCTGGAACATCATTATCCTTCATTCCAAGAAGGTATTGCTCCTGCTAAAGGCCATTGGTCTTTCTACCGATTTTAGGCCTATGTTCATTTTGACAGACAAAAGTAGAGAAGCAAAGACACCCCCCTAATTCTTGGAGTGACAAAATCCCAATCTCAGTTTTAGAAAGATTGGCCCCAACTTCCTGTAGTGTCAAAGACCAGCCCCTACTTCCTGTACAGCATAAAATACCCACCCCCACTTCCTGTAGTGTTGGAGACCGGCCACACTTCCTCTAGAGCATCAGAGACCAGCTCCATTTCCTATAGAGCATCAGAGACCAGCCCCATTTCCTGTAGAGCATCAGAGACCAGCCCCATTTTCTATAGAGCATCAGAGACCAGCCCCATTTCCTGTAGAGCATCAGAGACCAGCCCCATTTCCTATAGAGCATCAGAGACCAGCCCCATTTCCTGTAGAGCATCAGAGACCAGCCCCATTTCCTGTAGAGCATCAGAGACCAGCCCCATTTCCTGTAGAGCATCAGAGACCAGCCCCATTTCCTGTAGAGCATCAGAGACCAGCCCCATTTCCTGTAGAGCATCAGAGACCAGCCCCATTTCCTGAAGAGCATCAGAGACCATCCCCACTTCCTGTACAGCATCATAGACCTGCCCCCACTTCCTATGGCGCGTCAGAACCACCCCCACTTCCTGTAGAGCGTCAAAAACCCACCCTCACTTCCTATGCAGTCAGAGACCCGCCTCACTTCCTGTACAGCGTCAGACCCGCCCTCACTTTCTATGCAAAGACCTGCCCTCACTTCCTGTAGTGTCAAAGACCAGCCTCCATTTCCTCTAGTGTCAAGAGACCCGCCCCCACTTACTGTAGCGCATTAAAGACCCACCCCCACTTCCTGTAGTTTCAAAGTCCAGCCACCATTACCTGTAGAGCATCAAAGACCCACATCCTGTAGAGCGCCTCACTTTCTGTACAGCTTCAGACCCGTCCCTATTTTCTATACAAAGACCCGCCCTCACTTCCTGTAGTGTCAAAGACCAGCCTCCTGTAGTGTCAGAGACCCATCCCCACTTACTGTAGAGCATTAAAGACCCGCCCCACTTAATTTTCAGCCTGAAAGCCCCCCCACTTCCTGTGCAATGTCAAAGACCCACCCCCACTTCCTGCAAAATGTCAAAGACCCACCTCCACTTTCTGTGCAATGTCAAAGACCCACCCCCACTTCCTGTACAGCAACAAAGACCCGTCCCACTTCCTGTAGAATGTCAGACCCACCCCCACTTCCTGTAGAATGTCAGACCCGCCCCCACTTCCTGTAGAATGTCAGACCCGCCCCCACTTCCTGTAGAATGTCAGACCCGCCTCCACTTCCTGTAGAATGTCAGATCCGCCCCCACTTCCTGTAGAATGACAGACCCGCCTCCACTTCCTGTAGAATGTCAGACCCGCCTCCACTTCCTGTAGAATGTAAGACCCGCCCCCACTTCCTGTAGAATGACAGACCCGCTTCACTTCCTGTAGAATGTCAGACCCGCTCCCACTTCCTGTAGAATGTCAGACCCGTCCCCACTTCCTGTAGAATGTCAGACCCGCCCCCACTTCCTGTAGAATGTCAGACCCGCCTCCACTTCCTGTAGAATGTCAGACCCGCCCCAACTTCCTGTAGAATGTCAGACCCGCCTCCTCTTCCTGTAGAATGTCAGACCCGCCCCCACTTCCTGTAGAATGTCAGACCCGCCCCCACTTCCTGTAGAATGTCAGACCCGCCTCCACTTCCTGTAGAATGTCAGATCCGCCCCCACTTCCTGTAGAATGACAGACCCGCCTCCACTTCCTGTAGAATGTCAGACCCGCCTCCACTTCCTGTAGAATGTAAGACCCGCCCCCACTTCCTGTAGAATGACAGACCCGCTTCACTTCCTGTAGAATGTCAGACCCGCTCCCACTTCCTGTAGAATGTCAGACCCGTCCCCACTTCCTGTAGAATGTCAGACCCGCCCCCACTTCCTGTAGAATGTCAGACCCGCCTCCACTTCCTGTAGAATGTCAGACCCGCCCCAACTTCCTGTAGAATGTCAGACCCGCCTCCTCTTCCTGTAGAATGTCAGACCCGCCCCCACTTTCTGTAGAATGTCAGATCCGCCCCCACTTCCTGTAGAATGTCAGACCCACCCCACCTCCTCCTGTAGAATGTCAGACCCGCCCCAACTTCCTGTAGAATGTCAGACCCGCCCCAACTTCCTGTAGAATGTCAGACCCGCCTCCTCTTCCTGTAGAATGTCAGACCCACCCCCACTTCCTGTAGAATGTCAGACCCGCCCCCACTTCCTGTAGAATGTCAGACCCGCCCCCACTTTCTGTAGAATGTCAGATCCGCCCCCACTTCCTGTAGAATGTCAGACCCGCCTCCTCTTCCTGTAGAATGTCAGACCCATCCCCACTTCCTGTAGAATGTCAGACCCGCCCCCACTTCCTGTAGAATGTCAGACCCGCCCCCACTTCCTGTAGAATGACAAAGACCCGCCTCCTCTTCCTTTACAGCAACAGACCCGCCCCTACTCCCCTGATCACACGGCACAGTGGCCGTGCAGACACAATCACTCAGATGAGACCTCTCCATACAGCCGGTCTCTATGTACGGTGAGCACACGGTGACATTCTGTGTACACAGACCTATTTACACATGTAGGGTACAGAGAACACATTCCTCGCCCACAGCTGTAGCGGATTCATTAGTAGCTGCTGACAGAAGCATTTCCTCCCTATTCACCCTCTACTTTATTTTACAACTGAAGGGAATCAGGACTGACAGAGGCCAATATTGACCGATGAGGCCGAGCGCTCTGCACACCACACGGCCGGCCGGTACATCAGCAGGTGACTAAACCATAAAGAAGCATTACATGGAGCACACAATGCTAAATGTATATATATATATATATAAAAAAAAGTCAACATTTTTATTGTGTTGGTGAGGTTGGACGATTTACAAGACAATGATCAGGCAGGAGAACGGCGAGCAGAGAAAAGCTCTGCACGATGACGGCTCTGTCCCCGGACAGGACAGTGGTGAACAGTGCGATGCTCTGCAGGATCTCGGACGCTCTGCAGGGAAACCTTTCATCTACGCTCCGATAGGAGTCTAACCTATAATACAGTCTGAGGAGGAGCAGCCGCGGATACGGGCACCGAATCCGGGACCTCTATCCGGGCCAGGCGGCTCTGCTCCAAGGCAATGGCTTCTGCCGAGTGCTTGCACCGCTCCGATCCGCACTGACACGTGAAGTATTTGCTCTTGATGTCCCAGAAACGATCACCGTAATCAAACCTGGAGGGGACGAGAACAGAAAAACAATGGTTACATACAGAGGGCACAAAAACTAGAAATAATGGGGATTCAAAGAACAGATCAAGGATTTAGAGGTAAAGGGACTAGATCATAAGAACATCGCTGCACAATGTGTGATCGGTGCGGATCCTACTGCTCAAAGATGAAGGTCATAGGGTTTGGATTCCCCCATGAGCATGAGGCGCTACGGAAGGGAAGGCGAGGAGCTCCGGAAGGGAAGGCGCTGAGCGTGGCGCTCCAGGAGGGAAGGCGCTGAGCGTGGCGCTCCAGGAGGGAAGGCGCTGAGCGTGGCGCTCCAGGAAGGAAGGCGCTGAGCGTGGCGCTCCAGGAGGGAAGGCGCTGAGCGTGGCGCTCCAGGAGGGAAGGCGCTGAGCGTGGCGCTCCAGGAGGGAAGGCGCTGAGCGTGGCGCTCCAGGAGGGAAGGCGCTGAGCGTGGCGCTCCAGGAGGGAAGGCGCTGAGCGTGGCGCTCCAGGAGGGAAGGCGCTGAGCGTGGCGCTCCAGGAGGGAAGGCGTTGAGCGTGGCGCTCCAGGAGGGAAGGCGCTGAGCATGGCGCTCCAGGAGGGAAGGCGCTGAGCGTGGCGCTCCAGAAGGGAAGGCGCTGAGCGAGGCGCTCCGGAAGGGAAGGCGAGGAGCGAGGCGCTCCGGAAGGGAAGGCGAGGAGCGAGGTGCCCCGGAAGGGAAGGCGAGGAGCGAGGCGCCCCGGAAGGGAAGGCGAGGAGCGAAGCGCTCCTGAAGGAAGGCGAGGAGCGAAGCGCTCCTGAAGGAAAGAGATGAATGGAAATCTTTAATGCTCTAATTTACAGAGGGTTTTTTATAACCCCCTGACCACAAAGCAATGTTGGGTCCTGGAGGATGTAGAGGTTATCTTGTCCACCCTGTATTCCCATCCTAAAAAGAACCTGGAGAGCAAGGAGCTCTGCCTCCTACACACCAAGCCAGACTGGTGTAGCTCGATATCTGCAGGAGGAATATTTTTACTCCACCTCCTGGATGAAGCAGGTATAGCCAAGGACATCATAGGAATCCAGCTGCAGCCACCATTCCTGCCCCATAACGTCTCCAAGGGGTTGAGAAAAGGAATGAACAAAAATTCAATTCAATTCTTGCTGCTTACCCGAGCTCCTCTCCTGCCCGGATTTCTCTGCCACTGAAGAAGGCAATCCGGGGAAAGCGCAGATCCTGGTGGGACATGAAGACGCGCACGGGGATCAGGTTGGGCTCACACAGGTGATTGATGAAGCGGCTGACATTGCCATAGTACCGGGCGTCGATGCAGTACACCTCTCCGTCCTGAGAGAGAAGAGCGAGGAGATTAGTGATGAGGGCATGTGCAGACATAGCGTACCCCAAAAATGCATTAAAACTGGACACATTTTTCTGCAAAAAAGTGCATATTTGATGCATAAAATTTCTGCACTAAATCTGCAGTGTGCACATTGCCTTTCAACTAAGGAATAGTGATGGACGAATAGTAACTATTCATGTTCGGATTATTTTTAACGAGTCCCAAAGTATTATTCCGGTATTTGTCACGAAAAACGGACCTAATGCAAATCAATGGGAAACCAGAGCATTTTTCTTGCGGTGACGAATACTGGAATAGCGCTCAATAGTCGGTAAGCATAATCTGTTGTGAATGTCATCCGAGTGGGTGCTGGTGTGCAGCTCCCTCTGGTGGCCAGGAATGGTAATGAAGCTGAGTCTGAATCTTTGACCCATACAGGTGTTGGAGTTAATTGGGAATCCAGGAAGTCCTATTGCAAATCAGCCTAGTGTATTTAGGAGAGCACTTGCTGCCTGGCGGCCGCCAGTGATCATGCTTCCTGCCTGCTTCTGAAGATGGCTGGGAGTTTTCCCTACAGTTTCTCCCATTTCTTCTGTGCCTGAATCTACTCCAGATAAGTTTACTGTTTCTGTGCTTAATTGCTGATATTGCACTTAAGAGTGTTTCTGCATATTCGATTTGGTTCTGTGTTTGTTTCCTTGTATGTGAGAATCTGTCTTTCTGCTTTTGTGAGCAGGGCAGTTCTTCCAGCAAGAAAGGGAGCTGGCTCCCTGTTCATGTTTGTATTATTTGCACTTTAGAATATTATTTGTTCTGTGATTTTGTTTCTTCCCATTATATCTGCAGTTCTGTTTAAAGTGTCTGGCACAAGAGTACCTGATATAGTGGGGGAGAGACCGTGTGGTCTTAGTATTTTTTTCCTATCAGGAGTTTATTTTTTTGCAGGTTTTTTTCACAGGCCGCAATCAGTTATCTGTCCTGTTGTATCTAGTAAGTAGGGACTCACCTTTGCTTATCTATATTTTCTGTGTATTGTGATTTCTTACATCACCGTCGTTTACATGTTGGGGGCTTGCTATTTCTTTGGGGACTGCTCCGAGGCAAGTTAGGATTCCTCATTTCCATCTTTGAGGTGTAGCAAGTTTCTCCGGCAGTGACAAGGTATCTAGGTGTGTTAAGTACATCCCACTTCTAGTTCTAGTGTTGTCTGATAGATAGGGAATTGCGGTCAGCTCAGTTTCCAACTACTCTTTTTGTTTTCTTTTTTCCTGATTAAAGGGATTTTTTGTGATCGTCCACGGTTACCAGATCATAACAATAATTCAAACATGAATAGTTATTATTTGCCCATCTAAGCAACTATGGAGAACACAGCCACGTATCCTACGTCTCAAATCTTTATTTTTATATAGCGCTAACATATTCCGCAGCGCTCTACATACATCAGGACCACTGTCCCCATTGGGGCTCACAATCTAAAGCCCCTATCTGTATGTCTTTTGGAGTGTGGGAAGAAACCAGAGAACCCGGAGGAAACCCACGCAAACATGGGGAGAACATACAAGCTCCTTGCAGATGGTGTCGTTGGTGGGATTTGAACCCAGGACCCCAGCGCTGCAAGACTACAGTGCTAACCACTGAGCCACCACAAGACTACAGTGCTAACCACTGAGCCACCACAAGACTGCAGTGCTAACCACTGATCCACCACAAGACTGCAGTGCTAACCACCGAGCCACCATGCCGCCCTACGTCTCAGATCTAACCTTGTTATCCAGGTCAAAGAGATAAGAATCGTCTTCTCTCACGTCGGCTTCTGCATCAGAGATCAGCTCCCCCACGTATCTGCAGGAGGAAGACGAGATTAAGGGGTTATAGCACAGAAACATCATATGGAAAGCAGAATAATGAGCGCAGCTCTGGAGTATAACCCTGGATCAAAACTACAAATATAATTGCATTTACAGTAAATGTGAAAAAGAATCAAAAAGGTATTAAAGGGATTAACAGTAGTACCGCAGTCATCAATCTGAATTTCCATGTTAATTTAAGGCATTGGTCATTCTTTTCTTTAGGGAGTTATATAATTGTATCAGCCGCCCGTGTGACAGCCTCCGCAGGGCGCACGACTGGGTTTTCCCAATGTCGTAAACTAGAAGTCAATCCTCAGCCATATTAACGAGGGAGATTCACCATTCGGGACTGTGGGAGTCATACATTATAAGGCGCACCATCAGCCGGGATACTCACTCGCAGATGAAGGACCCCTGGGGAATGGCCTGCAGAGCCCTCACCCCCCAGCCCATCTTCGCTGTACGATAGAGCTGCAGTCGGACCCTGAAACAGAAATTTGGGTTGTTTCGTTGTCATCTTTCCATACAATATTTGACGCAATAGATAAACTAGGTAGGAAGCACGACCCCTATAAATATTCTGACAACTTGTGATTTTAATGTAAGGGAGTACGGAAGTAGGATCATAGTGTAGGGCTGGGAACTGGAGACGTCCAACAATCACCAGAAGGGGAATTGCACCCCGACGCTGCTTTAATTCAGTGCTCCATCCACATAGATGGATCAAACCCCTCGGAGTGGTCATCACCTATTTAGTGGATGGTTGTAACGCTCACCACTGGTGCTGGGGCGGTGACAGAGTATAAGTGGACCTACTGGACCTGGGCTTACCCTTAGTGAGAGGAGCTTAAGAGCCTGCCGACAGGTACAACTCCCAGGGCAGTGACTGGGAATGTGGCAGCTGACCCCCAGGACAGGAGACGGACTGAGGTATGGACATAGTTGCAGCAGGATGGCTGAGGCAGACAGGAGAGCGGGTACAGACAGGTATGGCCGGCACAGTAGGGGCAGATCAGTATGGGAAGGCGGACTCAGGAATAGGTAACTGGACAGGAGCACGGGACCTGACAACTAGCTAGAAGACTGAAAGACTGACTAAAGGCGTTGTGCAGGCACCTCCCCTAGTAAGAGGATGCCTTAAGTACCTTAGTGCCTCTCAACCATAGGCTGCAAAGCACTTCTGGGAAATAGTGCGCCGTCCCTTAATAAGAAGGGCAGGTGTGCGTGTGTGCCCGAAGTTTACTGCCGGGAGACCTGTGCTGCAGACCCCAGGAGGAGGAGAGGCCGGGCCGCGGCTGAGGAGATTCAGGCGCTACAATGGTGATCACTTATACCTACTGGAACACCCCTTTAAGAAGCAAAAACAATACAGTAACCTCCTTTATTCTTGAAGAAATTTGATCTGACCGGGGTATGCAATTCTCACTGGCTATAGAAACGTCTGCTTCATGCAACAATTCTACACATGGGGTGAGGTGGTCTTTAGGACTCTCCCCTCATCGGTCATGTTGCATTCAAGCATGCCCAATTTTTGTTTCTCCTCCTCACACGTGAGCTCGGAGGGGTCCGGGTGTATTTCATGTGTATGGTCAGTTTTATTGAAGATGGAAGTAAAGAGGAGGCCCCTAATAGGACATTTTTTAATGCCTTTCTAGGTGACATGGAGGAGGCACTGCCATCTCATAAGACCCTGTCTACTAGCGTGGCCTGAGCCCTGTCGCTCCGGAGGTCCTGGCACGGCCGTGTATCCGGCACTGGTCACACAAGGCTTACTTTATGCCGCTCTGCACCACTCTGTTCTTGCACGTCTGCCAGCACGCACAGGCCTGGTTACATTCAAAGATAAGTGGAGGCTCGATCTTATTAAACTCCTGCAGCAGACGCCCGTCCTACAGAGAAAAGCGAGAGGACGTAACGTGAGGACGCCTGACCGCGAGACAAAGGTAGAGCCGCTGTGAGGAGCGGCGTATAATCCCTCACCTTATCATACCAGCAGCGGATGCTGAGCTGCCCGCACAGGCAATTACTGGAGGAGCAGTCGTCCTGGCAGCTGCAATTCTGTCCACACAAAAGAAGGGTGAGCGGCAGAAATGGAGAAGAATATAGAAGAGGAGGCGGGGGAGAGGAGGCGGGGGAGAGGAGACGGGGGAGAGGAGACGGGGGAGAGGAGACGGGGGAGAGGAGACGGGGGAGAGGAGACGGAGAAGAGGAGACGGAGAAGAGGAGACGGAGAAGAGGAGACGGAGAAGAGGAGACGGGGAAGAGGAGACGGGGAGCGGAGGCGGAGAAGAGGAGGCGGAGAAGAGGAGACGGAGAAGAGGAGACGGGGAAGAGGAGACGGGGAAGAGGAGGCAGAGAAGAGGAGACGGAGAAGAGGAGACGGAGAAGAGGAGACGGAGAAGAGGAGGCGGAGAAGAGGAGACGGGGAGCGGAGGCGGAGAAGAGGAGACGGAGAAGAGGAGACGGAGAAGAGGAGGCGGAGAAGAGGAGGCGGAGAAGAGGAGGCGGAGAAGAGGAGGCGGAGAAGAGGAGACGGGGAAGAGGAGACGGGGAAGAGGAGGCAGAGAAGAGGAGACGGAGAAGAGGAGACGGAGAAGAGGAGGCGGAGAAGAGGAGACGGGGAGCGGAGGCGGAGAAGAGGAGACGGAGAAGAGGAGACGGGGAGCGGAGGCGGAGAAGAGGAGACGGAGAAGAGGAGACGGAGAAGAGGAGACGGGGAGCGGAGGCGGAGAAGAGGAGGCGGAGAAGAGGAGACGGAGAAGAGGAGACGGAGAAGAGGAGACGAAGAAGAGGAGACGGAGAAGAGGATGCGGAGAAGAGGAGACGGAGAAGAGGAGACGGGGAGCGGAGGCAGAGAAGAGGAGACGGAGAAGAGGAGACGGAGAAGAGGAGGCGGAGAAGAGGAGACGGGGAGCGGAGGCGGAGAAGAGGAGACGGAGAAGAGGAGACGGAGAAGAGGAGACGGGGAGCGGAGGCGGAGAAGAGGAGACGGAGAAGAGGAGACGGAGAAGAGGAGGCGGAGAAGAGGAGACGGAGAAGAGGAGACGGGGAAGAGGAGACGGGGAAGAGGAGACGGGGAGCGGAGGCAGAGAAGAGGAGACGGAGAAGAGGAGACGGAGAAGAGGAGACGGAGAAGAGGAGACGGAGAAGAGGAGACGGAGAAGAGGAGACGGAGAAGAGGAGACGGAGAAGAGGAGACGGAGAAGAGGAGACGGAGAAGAGGAGACGGAGAAGAGGAGACGGGGAGCGGAGGCGGAGAAGAGGAGACGGAGAAGAGGAGACGGGGAGCGGAGGCGGAGAAGAGGAGACGGGGAAGAGGAGACGGGGAGCGGAGGCGGAGAAGAGGAGACGGAGAAGAGGAGACGGAGAAGAGGAGACGGAGAAGAGGAGACGGAGAAGAGGAGACGGAGAAGAGGAGACGGAGAAGAGGAGGCGGAGAAGAGGAGGCGGAGAAGAGGAGACGGAGAAGAGGAGACGGAGAAGAGGAGACGGGGAGCGGAGGCGGAGAAGAGGAGACGGAGAAGAGGAGACGGAGAAGAGGAGACTGAGAAGAGGAGACGGAGAAGAGGAGACGGGGAGCGGAGGCGGAGAAGAGGAGACGGAGAAGAGGAGACGGGGAGCGGAGGCGGAGAAGAGGAGACGGGGAAGAGGAGACGGGGAGCGGAGGCGGAGAAGAGGAGACGGAGAAGAGGAGACGGAGAAGAGGAGACGGAGACGAGGAGACGGAGAAGAGGAGACGGAGAAGAGGAGGCGGAGAAGAGGAGACGGGGAGCGGAGGCAGAGAAGAGGAGGCGGAGAAGAGGAGGCGGAGAAGAGGAGGCGGAGAAGAGGAGGCGGAGAAGAGGAGGCGGAGAAGAGGAGACGGAGAAGAGGAGACGGGGAGCGGAGGCGGAGAAGAGGAGACGGAGAAGAGGAGACGGGGAGCGGAGGCGGAGAAGAGGAGACGGAGAAGAGGAGACGGAGAAGAGGAGACGGGGAAGAGGAGACGGGGAGCGGAGGCGGAGAAGAGGAGACGGAGAAGAGGAGACGGAGAAGAGGAGACGGGGAGCGGAGGCGGAGAAGAGGAGACGGAGAAGAGGAGACGGGGAGCGGAGGCGGAGAAGAGGAGACGGAGAAGAGGAGACGGGGAGCGGAGGCGGAGAAGAGGAGACGGAGAAGAGGAGACGGAGAAGAGGAGACGGAGAAGAGGAGGCGGAGAAGAGGAGACGGAGAAGAGGAGGCAGAGAAGAGGAGACGGGGAGCGGAGGCAGAGAAGAGGAGACGGAGAAGAGGAGGCGGAGAAGAGGAGGCGGAGAAGAGGAGACGGGGAGCGGAGGCGGAGAAGAGGAGACGGAGAAGAGGAGACGGGGAGCGGAGGCGGAGAAGAGGAGACGGAGAAGAGGAGACGGAGAAGAGGAGACGGGGAAGAGGAGACGGGGAGCGGAGGCGGAGAAGAGGAGACGGAGAAGAGGAGACGGAGAAGAGGAGACGGGGAGCGGAGGCGGAGAAGAGGAGACGGAGAAGAGGAGACGGAGAAGAGGAGACGGAGAAGAGACGGAGAAGAGGAGACGGAGAAGAGGAGGCGGAGAAGAGGAGGCGGAGAAGAGGAGGCGGAGAAGAGGAGACGGAGAAGAGGAGACGGAGAAGAGGAGACGGAGAAGAGGAGACGGAGAAGAGGAGACGGAGAAGAGGAGACGGAGAAGAGGAGACGGAGAAGAGGAGACGGAGAAGAGGAGACGGAGAAGAGGAGACGGAGAAGAGGAGACGGAGAAGAGGAGACGGAGAAGAGGAGACGGAGAAGAGGAGACGGAGAAGAGGAGGCGGAGAAGAGGAGGCGGAGAAGAGGAGACGGAGAAGAGGAGACGGAGAAGAGGAGACGGAGAAGAGGAGACGGAGAAGAGGAGACGGGGAGCGGAGGCAGAGAAGAGGAGACGGGGAGCGGAGGCAGAGAAGAGGAGACGGAGAAGAGGAGACGGAGAAGAGGAGACGGAGAAGAGGAGACGGAGAAGAGGAGACGGAGAAGAGGAGGCGGAGAAGAGGAGACGGAGAAGAGGAGACGGAGAAGAGGAGACGGAGAAGAGGAGACGGAGAAGAGGAGACGGAGAAGAGGAGACGGAGAAGAGGAGGCGGAGAAGAGGAGGCGGAGAAGAGGAGACGGAGAAGAGGAGACGGAGAAGAGGAGACGGAGAAGAGGAGACGGAGAAGAGGAGACGGAGAAGAGGAGACGGAGAAGAGGAGACGGGGAGCGGAGGCAGAGAAGAGGAGACGGAGAAGAGGAGACGGAGAAGAGGAGACGGGGAAGAGGAGACGGAGAAGAGGAGACGGGGAGCGGAGGCAGAGAAGAAGAGACGGAGAAGAGGAGACGGAGAAGAGGAGACGGAGAAGAGGAGGCGGAGAAGAGGAGACGGGGAGCGGAGGCGGAGAAGAGGAGACGGAGAAGAGGAGACGGAGAAGAGGAGACGGGGAGCGGAGGCGGAGAAGAGGAGACGGAGAAGAGGAGACGGAGAAGAGGAGACGGAGAAGAGGAGACGGAGAAGAGGAGACGGAGAAGAGGAGACGGAGAAGAGGAGGCGGAGAAGAGGAGGCGGAGAAGAGGAGACGGAGAAGAGGAGACGGAGAAGAGGAGACGGAGAAGAGGAGACGGAGAAGAGGAGACGGAGAAGAGGAGACGGGGAGCGGAGGCAGAGAAGAGGAGACGGGGAGCGGAGGCAGAGAAGAGGAGACGGAGAAGAGGAGACGGAGAAGAGGAGACGGAGAAGAGGAGACGGAGAAGAGGAGGCGGAGAAGAGGAGGCGGAGAAGAGGAGACGGAGAAGAGGAGACGGAGAAGAGGAGACGGAGAAGAGGAGACGGAGAAGAGGAGACGGAGAAGAGGAGGCGGAGAAGAGGAGGCGGAGAAGAGGAGACGGAGAAGAGGAGACGGAGAAGAGGAGACGGAGAAGAGGAGACGGAGAAGAGGAGACGGGGAGCGGAGGCAGAGAAGAGGAGACGGAGAAGAGGAGACGGAGAAGAGGAGACGGGGAAGAGGAGACGGAGAAGAGGAGACGGGGAGCGGAGGCAGAGAAGAAGAGACGGAGAAGAGGAGACGGAGAAGAGGAGACGGAGAAGAGGAGACGGAGAAGAGGAGGCGGAGAAGAGGAGACGGGGAGCGGAGGCGGAGAAGAGGAGACGGAGAAGAGGAGACGGAGAAGAGGAGACGGGGAGCGGAGGCGGAGAAGAGGAGACGGAGAAGAGGAGACGGAGAAGAGGAGACGGAGAAGAGGAGACGGAGAAGAGGAGACGGAGAAGAGGAGACGGAGAAGAGGAGACGGAGAAGAGGAGACGGAGAAGAGGAGACGGAGAAGAGGAGACGGAGAAGAGGAGACGGAGAAGAGGAGACGGAGAAGAGGAGGCGGAGAAGAGGAGACGGAGAAGAGGAGACGGAGAAGAGGAGACGGAGAAGAGGAGACGGAGAAGAGGAGACGGAGAAGAGGAGACGGAGAAGAGGAGACGGGGAGCGGAGGCAGAGAAGAGGAGACGGGGAGCGGAGGCAGAGAAGAGGAGACGGAGAAGAGGAGACGGAGAAGAGGAGACGGAGAAGAGGAGACGGAGAAGAGGAGACGGAGAAGAGGAGACGGGGAGCGGAGGCGGAGAAGAGGAGACGGAGAAGAGGAGACGGGGAGCGGAGGCGGAGAAGAGGAGACAGAGAAGAGGAGACGGGGAGAGGAGACGGGGAGCGGAGGCGGAGAAGAGGAGACGGGGAGCGGAGGCAGAGAAGAGGAGACGGGGAGCGGAGGCAGAGAAGAGGAGACGGAGAAGAGGAGACGGAGAAGAGGAGACGGAGAAGAGGAGACGGAGAAGAGGAGACGGAGAAGAGGAGACGGGGAGCGGAGGCAGAGAAGAGGAGACGGAGAAGAGGAGACGGAGAAGAGGAGACGGAGAAGAGGAGACGGAGAAGAGGAGACGGAGAAGAGGAGACGGGGAGCGGAGGCAGAGAAGAGGAGACGGAGAAGAGGAGACGGAGAAGAGGAGACGGAGAAGAGGAGACGGAGAAGAGGAGACGGAGAAGAGGAGACGGAGAAGAGGAGACGGGGAGCGGAGGCAGAGAAGAGGAGACGGAGAAGAGGAGACGGAGAAGAGGAGACGGAGAAGAGGAGACGGAGAAGAGGAGACGGGGAGCGGAGGCGGAGAAGAGGAGACGGAGAAGAGGAGACGGGGAGCGGAGGCAGAGAAGAGGAGACGGAGAAGAGGAGGCGGAGAAGAGGAGGCGGAGAAGAGGAGACGGGGAGCGGAGGCGGAGAAGAGGAGACGGAGAAGAGGAGACGGGGAGCGGAGGCGGAGAAGAGGAGACGGAGAAGAGGAGACGGAGAAGAGGAGACGGGGAAGAGGAGACGGAGAAGAGGAGACGGGGAGCGGAGGCAGAGAAGAAGAGACGGAGAAGAGGAGACGGAGAAGAGGAGACGGAGAAGAGGAGGCGGAGAAGAGGAGACGGGGAGCGGAGGCGGAGAAGAGGAGACGGAGAAGAGGAGACTGAGAAGAGGAGACGAAGAAGAGGAGACGGAGAAGAGGAGACGGGGAGCGGAGGCAGAGAAGAGGAGACGGAGAAGAGGAGACGGAGAAGAGGAGACGGAGAAGAGGAGACGGAGAAGAGGAGACGGAGAAGAGGAGACGGAGAAGAGGAGACGGAGAAGAGGAGACGGAGAAGAGGAGACGGAGAAGAGGAGACGGAGAAGAGGAGACGGAGAAGAGGAGACGGGGAGCGGAGGCGGAGAAGAGGAGACGGAGAAGAGGAGACGGGGAGCGGAGGCAGAGAAGAGGAGACGGAGAAGAGGAGGCGGAGAAGAGGAGGCGGAGAAGAGGAGGCGGAGAAGAGGAGACGGGGAGCGGAGGCGGAGAAGAGGAGACGGAGAAGAGGAGACGGGGAGCGGAGGCGGAGAAGAGGAGACGGAGAAGAGGAGACGGAGAAGAGGAGACGGGGAAGAGGAGACGGAGAAGAGGAGACGGGGAGCGGAGGCAGAGAAGAAGAGACGGAGAAGAGGAGACGGAGAAGAGGAGACGGAGAAGAGGAGGCGGAGAAGAGGAGACGGGGAGCGGAGGCGGAGAAGAGGAGACGGAGAAGAGGAGACGGAGAAGAGGAGACGGGGAGCGGAGGCAGAGAAGAGGAGACGGAGAAGAGGAGACGGAGAAGAGGAGACGGAGAAGAGGAGACGGAGAAGAGGAGACGGAGAAGAGGAGACGGAGAAGAGGAGACGGAGAAGAGGAGACGGGGAGCGGAGGCGGAGAAGAGGAGACGGAGAAGAGGAGACGGGGAGCGGAGGCGGAGAAGAGGAGACGGAGAAGAGGAGACGGGGAGCGGAGGCGGAGAAGAGGAGACGGAGAAGAGGAGACAGAGAAGAGGAGACGGGGAGCGGAGGCGGAGAAGAGGAGACGGAGAAGAGGAGACGGAGAAGAGGAGACGGAGAAGAGGAGACGGAGAAGAGGAGACGGGGAGCGGAGGCGGAGAAGAGGAGACGGAGAAGAGGAGACGGAGAAGAGGAGACGGAGAAGAGGAGACGGAGAAGAGGAGACGGAGAAGAGGAGACGGAGAAGAGGAGACGGAGAAGAGGAGACGGAGAAGAGGAGACGGAGAAGAGGAGACGGGGAGCGGAGGCGGAGAAGAGGAGACGGGGAGCGGAGGCAGAGAAGAGGAGACGGAGAAGAGGAGACGGAGAAGAGGAGACGGAGAAGAGGAGACGGAGAAGAGGAGACGGAGAAGAGGAGACGGGGAGCGGAGGCGGAGAAGAGGAGACGGAAAAGAGGAGACGGAGAAGAGGAGACGGAGAAGAGGAGACGGAGAAGAGGAGCCGGAGAAGAGGAGACGGAGAAGAGGAGACGGAGAAGAGGAGACGGAGAAGAGGAGACGGGGAGCGGAGGCGGAGAAGAGGAGACGGAGAAGAGGAGACGGAGAAGAGGAGACGGAGAAGAGGAGACGGAGAAGAGGAGACGGAGAAGAGGAGACGGAGAAGAGGAGACGGAGAAGAGGAGACGGAGAAGAGGAGACGGAGAAGAGGAGACGGAGAAGAGGAGACGGAGAAGAGGAGACGGAGAAGAGGAGACGGGGAGCGGAGGCGGAGAAGAGGAGACGGGGAGCGGAGGCGGAGAAGAGGAGACGGAGAAGAGGAGACGGGGAGCGGAGGCGGAGAAGAGGAGACGGAGAAGAGGAGACGGAGAAGAGGAGACGGAGAAGAGGAGACGAGGAGCGGAGACGGAGAAGAGGAGACGGAGAAGAGGAGACGGAGAAGAGGAGACGGAGAAGAGGAGACGGAGAAGAGGAGACGGAGAAGAGGAGACGGAGAAGAGGAGACGGAGAAGAGGAGACGGAGAAGAGGAGACGGAGAAGAGGAGACGGTGAGCGGAGACGGAGAAGAGGAGACGGTGAGCGGAGACGGAGAAGAGGAGACGGAGAAGAGGAGACGGAGAAGAGGAGACGGAGAAGAGGAGACGGGGAGCGGAGACGGGGAGCGGAGGCGGAGAAGAGGAGACGGGGAGCGGAGAAGAGGAGACGGGGAGCGGAGGCGGAGAAGAGGAGATGGGGAGCGGAGGCGGAGAAGAGGAGACGGGGAGCGGAGGCGGAGAAGAGGAGACGGGGAGCGGAGGCGGAGAAGAGGAGACGGGGAGCGGAGGCGGAGAAGAGGAGACGGGGGAGAGGAGACGAAGAGGAGACGGGGAGCGGAGGCAGCGGTACCTGCAGGTGAGTGATGTTGCGGTCAATACTCATGGCTGACGTTTCACAGTTCTCCGACACGTACTTGTAGTCGTCCGGGGTAAGTTCTTCATCCACTCCGTTCACACATGGAATAGGGACTCTCTCGTATCCATGAGCGATGTCCCTACAAGCACAGAATAGAGAAGACATGCCTATAGACTCCGTGATTTCAACTTATTGCCTTAAGATAATATCAAAACTACAACTCCCAGCATGCTGTGAGCTGTAAAAATAAGGAGTGCGAGCGATGAAGCTGCAGCATTGCTCCGAGTGACATTGCATTCTACCAGACTGGAAAAAGGGGGACAACGACATCGGATATTGGGGTCTACAGAGAGACTATTTACTGCGGTCTCATCCACACAGACTGGTCTACAGATGACGCACTCCTGTCCTCAGCAGGTAAATACAGGCTTATCTGCATGAACACAATTCTACGTCCACAGCCTGTGGAGGAGCAGACGTCTTCCTTTAAGTGTATTTCTTAGTGTCAGCCTCCGGGCGGCAGCGGCTGTACACCGATGACTTTCCTCATTACCCATCCCCCCCCAAAAAAAAAAAATATGCAAAATAAATTCCAGGACATGAAACATGTCTCCGACACTGATAATAAACTTTCACCAAAATGATTCGCCCAATACCCCAGTGCAGGCGACATCCTTACTTGCTGATGATCCTCTCGGTGCGGACGGCTCTGTTGAGGATCCCTTGCCGGATCTTGCGGTTGAGCTGTAGAGCGTACCAGACGTCTGTGTGCTCCAGGGTCAGGTCACACGGGGTGTCGCCTTCATTGTTCCGAACCTCCGTGTCGGCCCCGCGAGAGAGGAACAGGCTGGACGACAACAGGGTACATTAATCTACATTTCAATAAACCCCCACATGTTCCACATACACTACAAAGTATCCGTGGGGCTCTATATACCTGATGGAAGCCCAAATTGCATCCTTTTTTGCCTCCGTCAGGGGTGGAATATAATTAATAATTTAATAATAATTTTATTTATTTATATAGTGCTATTAATTCCACAGCACTTTACATACATTTGCAACGCTGTCCCCATTGGGGCTCACAATCTAGAGTCCCTAGCTGTATGTCTTTGGAGTGTGGGAGGAAACCGGAGAACCCGGAGGAAACCCACGCAAACACGGAGAGAACATACAAACTCCCTGCAGATGGTGTCCTTGGTGGGATTTGAACCCAGGACCCCAGTGCTGCAAGACTGCAGTGCTAACCACTGAGACACCACAAGAGTGCAGTGCTAACCACTGAGCCACCACAAGCTACAGTGCTAACCACTGAGCCACCAAAGACTGCAGTGCTAACCACTGAGCCACCACAAGCTGCAGTGCTAACCACTGAGCCACCAAAGACTGCAGTTCTAACCACTGAGCCACCGTGCCGCCCGGAATATGTCAATATTATTTTTTTAGTGGTGTTTGAAAGTACAGACTGTGCTTTAAAATACAAAGGGTCACCCGCAATAAAAAGCATGCCATGCACAATAAGGCCCGTCTACCTCGGAAATGTATAGTTTCCAGGGAATGCAGCCATGCGATGCCACCTCCTATAGGAGTCACGCACCTTCAGTATTAGCTCAGAGATGATGCCCCTCTCTAAGCTAATGCTGACCGGGGGTCTGTAGACTTTCCTGGGCCTGTATTACACATGCAGCAGATATGTCTCTTACTTTACGCAGTGGATGTAGCCTTCACGAGCCGATATGTGCAGTGGCGTATCCCCGTGGAAGTTTACTGCATGCAGGTCGCACTGTGCGTTAAGCAACACCTCGGCAATCTCGGCGCTGCCGGTGAAGGACGCCCAGTGCAAGCAGATGTTCTTCTCCTGTCATCGGGACAAGAAAAACCAAAGATTTAATAATTGTCTCCAGCAAGAGACGACGCGACAGATAGACATGAATGAAGGGGTAACAAGTGGGGTACTCACATTGTCCTGCAAAGTAACATCCGCCCCTCTCGTCAGCAACGTACGAATGACGTCAATGTGCTTGTGCTCCGCAGCCCAGATGATGGGTGTCCAGCCACCATTATCCTGAAAATACAGCAAAGCATTAAAAATAAGAAAAGGGACACAAAAGTTCAGCTTATAGTAATGCCGTGAAATAAAGTCCATATGAATAGGTGCGGCGAAAAATTCCAGGGCGGTGCGCCCAGAGAACGGAGAAATGAGAGGAAAAAACAAAACTCAGCACCCGAAAATAATGCAAAGAATGTTACAATTAAAAATCCATTTATTAACGATCAATTTAAATCCAAGATGATAACAATAAAAATGGAAAGGACACATGGAACATCACCCTCACACCTGAAAAACGGGCTCCTTATTCATAGACAATAACGGTGGTCACCATTAATATATAGAGTATAATAATAATATAATATTTATCCATTTATGTAGCGCTATTAATTCCCAGCGCTTTACATACATCAGGAACGCTGTCCCCATTGGGGCTCACAATCTAGGTTCCCTATGGGGATGTTTTTGGAGTGTGGGAGGAAACCGGAGGAAACCCACGCAAACACGGGGAGAACATACAAACTCCTTGCAGATGTTGTCCTGGGTGGGATTTGAAGCCATGACCCCAGCGCTACAAGACTGCAGTTCTAACCACTGAGCCAACACAAGACTACTGCAGTGCTAACCACTGAGCCACCGCAAGACTGCAGTGCTAACCACTGATCCACCGCAAGACTGCAGTGCTAACCACTGATCCACCACAAGACTGCAGTGCTAACCACTGATCCACCACAAGACTGCAGTGCCAACCACTGATCCACCACAAGACTGCAGTGCCAACCACTGAGCCACCACAAGACTGCAGTGCCAACCACTGAGCCACCACAAGACTGCAGTGCCAACCACTGAGCCACCACAAGACTGCAGTGCTAACCACTGAGCCACCACAAGACTGCAGTGCTAACCACTGAGCCACCACAAGACTGCTGTGCCAACCACTAAGCCACCAGAAGACTGCGGTGCTAACCACTGAGCCACTGTGCCGCCCAGAGTATAAACCGGAAAGGGGAACACCTTAACGTGCAATTCAACCAGGTGAATAATATGTACTGAAGCACATGGGGCACAAAGGTGGAGCCGTAAATACTTGGCATTAACCCATAAATTCCATGTAGAGAAAAACCTCTTGGTTACAAATGCAATGAATAATGAAATCAACAAACAAGTTAAACAATGTAAAAGGAAAAAAATAATCTGCATGGAATTTATGGTATAAAGTGAACTATTCACTTACGGCTCCACCTATGTGCCCCGTGTGTTTCAGGACATAGTAATCACCTGATGGAATTGCAAGTTAACCCTTCCCGGTTTAAACTATGTATTATTTGTAAATACACCCTTATTGTCTTATCTATGAATAAGGACCAAGGTTTTAAGCTCTGAAACGCGTAGGGTTCCATTTTTTTACGTTATCGTGGATTTTAATTGATCTTTAATAAATGGATTCTTAATTTGAACGTTTTTTGGACTCTTTTCAGGTGCCGGATTTTTTTCTATTTCTTTTTTCCTCTCATTAAAAAGAAGGTCTGTTATACATTCACACATGGTGGCATTATACAAGCCCGACGCGCTCACCTGGGCATTTACATTGACCTGGCCTGTGGACAGCAGGAAACACAGCATCTCTAGATTTCCACTTTTGGCGGCGTGGTGAAGGCAGGTGGAGCCGTCCTCCTCCTGAGAAATGATAAAGGGGGGAGAAGTTCAGCAATGAAAGCAGTAATCATGACAAATCCTCATCTATGAACACAACGCTGCAGATCATGAGAATTCTGCAAAAATAGCGCCATCTAGTGTAAAAAAAAAAAAAAGTGCAATGATCTCACAATAAGTGAGAGTTTAATATTAGAGAGAGTATGTTCTGTCCCGATTGGGTACACCTTGTCGCGGTGGGATGGCTTAATGCTTTTTTTGATCAAAAACAGAGTTCACCAAGTCCCCTATGTTTATTTACATGCATTATGCTTTTATTTTAGTTACAGCAGGGTATATGTTCATGTTCGTATGATTTTCATCGTTGGTTTTTTAAGTGAGAAATGTCTGATTACTGGGACTGATAGACCAACAGTCCCCAGAACGGGGTCCGGATCCACAGGCTTGTCCTCAGTGAGGTTGGCAGTGCTTGGGTTAGGAGGATTGGCGTGAGCAATGCTGCTGCACTCATGTCTGGGGAACGGAGCGTGATAGCGCAGAGCAGCACTCAGCTACAGCAAAGCGTCTAGGGCATACAAATGAGCGGCTGTGCTCAAACCGGACCTCAGTGAGGAAAACTGGGGCGGCCCAATGATTGGACATTTTTTCACCTATCTTGTGTATAAATTACTTTAGTGGGATAAGTAAACAGGTTGGTCTCCATGAGACATGTTTCCCAATGTGGACAGATCCAGATCCATGCTATATTCAGGCCTTAATACAGAAACTGCACAGAATGAGGCCGAGATAAAGAACAAAATGGTAACGGGATAAACACACGGGTCTCCTGCTTCAGCCTCAGGCTGTGCCGGCGTTTCTCTATGGACACAGATGGAGGATCTGATCACGTTACATGGCTGCGAGGTCGACTAGAAATCCTAATGAGCCACATATAACCTATATAACTATAAACCTACAATTTGTAGTCCCAGCATCCTCTGTAGGTTTATAATTATATGTATGTATATATATATATATATATATATATATATATATATATATATATATATATATATATATATATATATATATATATATATATACAAAAATATGAACCTACAAAGGATACTGGGAGTATTATATATATATATATATATATATATATACACACACACACACACATACACTGTATGTATATATATATATATATATATATATATATATATATATATTCCCACATTCCCAGTAGCCTTTGTAGGATTATATATTTTATATATTTTATATATATATATATATATATATATATATATATATATATAAATAAATAATCCTACAAAGGCTACTGGGAATGAAGGGAATTTTGTTACTTACCGTAAATTCCTTTTCTTCTAGCTCCTATTGGGAGACCCAGACGATTGGGTGTATAGCACTGCCTCCGGAGGCCACACAAAGCATTACACTAAAAAGTGTAAGGCCCCTCCCCTTCTGGCTATACACCCCCAGTGGGATCACTGGCTCACCAGTTTTAGTGCTAAAGCAAGAAGGAGGAAAGCCAATAACTGGTTTAAACAAATTCACTCCGAAGTAACGTCGGAGAACTGAAACCATTCAACATGAACAACATGTGTACCCGAAAAACAACCAAAAATCCCGAAGGACAACAGGGCGGGTGCTGGGTCTCCCAATAGGAGCTAGAAGAAAAGGAATTTACGGTAAGTAACAAAATTCCCTTCTTCTTCGGCGCTCCATTGGGAGACCCAGACGATTGGGACGTCCAAAAGCTGTCCCTGGGTGGGTAAAGAAATACCTCATGTTAGAGCTGCAAAAACAGCCCTCCCCTACGGGGAGGCAACTGCCGCCTGCAGGACTCTTCTACCTAGGCTGGCGTCCGCCGAAGCATAGGTATGCACCTGATAATGTTTGGTGAAAGTGTGTAGACTCGACCAGGTAGCTGCCTGGCACACCTGTTGAGCCGTAGCCTGGTGTCGTAATGCCCAGGACGCACCCACGGCTCTGGTTGAATGGGCCTTCAGCCCTGATGGAACCGGAAGCCCAGCAGAACGGTAGGCTTCAAGAATTGGTTCTTTGATCCATCGAGCCAGGGTGGCTTTGGAAGCCTGCGACCCTTTGCGCTTACCAGCGACGAGGACAAAGAGTGCATCCGAGCGGCGCAGGGGCGCCGTGCGGGAAATGTAGATCCTGAGTGCTCTCACCAGATCCAATAAATGTAAATCCTTTTCATACCGATGAACTGCATGAGGACAAAAGGAAGGCAAGGATATATCCTGATTAAGATGAAAAGAGGATACCACCTTAGGGAGAAACTCCTGAATGGGGCGCAGCACTACCTTGTCCTGGTGGAACACCAGGAAAGGAGCTTTGGCTGACCGCGCTGCTAGTTCAGACACTCTCCGAAGAGACGTGATCGCTACCAGAAAGGCCACTTTCTGTGAGAGTCGAGAAAGTGACACATCCCTCAGAGGCTCGAAAGGCGGCTTCTGGAGAGCAACAAGGACCTTGTTTAGATCCCACGGATCTAACGGCCGCCTGTACGGAGGTACGATATGACAAACCCCCTGCAGGAACGTGCGCACCTGAGAGAGTCGTGCTAGCCGTTTCTGAAAAAACACGGATAGTGCCGAGACTTGCCCTTTAAGGGAGCCGAGCGACAAGCCCTTTTCCAACCCAGATTGCAGGAAGGAAAGAAAGACAGGTAACGCGAATGGCCAGGGGGATACTCCTTGTGCAGAGCACCAGGATAAGAAAATCCTCCACGTTCTGTGGTAGATCTTAGCAGAAGTGGACTTCCTAGCCTGTCTCATGGTGGCCACGACTCCTTGGGATAATCCTGAAGACGCTAGGATCCAGGACTCAATGGCCACACAGTCAGGTTCAGGGCCGCAGAATTCCGATGGAAAAACGGCCCTTGGGACAGTAAGTCTGGTCGGTCTGGTAGTGTCCACGGTTGGCCGACCGTGAGATGCCACAGATCCGGGTACCACGACCTCCTCGGCCAGTCTGGGGCGACGAGTATGACGCGGCTGCAATCGGATCTGATCTTGCGTAGCACTCTGGGCAAGAGTGCCAGAGGTGGGAACACATAAGGGAGCCGGAACTGCGACCAATCTTGCACTAAGGCGTCTGCCGCCAGAGCTCTTTGATCGCGAGACCGCGCTATGAAGGTCGGGACCTTGTTGTTGTGCCGAGACGCCATTAGGTCGACGTCCGGCACCCTCCAGCGGTGGCAGATTTCCGAAACACGTCCAGGTGAAGGGACCATTCCCCTGCGTCCATGCCCTGGCGACTGAGGAAGTCTGCTTCCCAGTTTTCTACGCCCGGGATGTGAACTGCGGATATGGTGGATGCTCTTTCCTCCACCCACATGAGAATCCGCCTGACTTCCTGGAAGGCTTGCCGACTGCGTGTCCCTCCTTGGTGGTTGATGTATGCCACCGCTGTGGAGTTGTCCGACTGAATTCGGATCTGCTTTCCTTCCAGCCACTGCTGGAAGGCTAGTAGGGCAAGATACACTGCCCTGATTTCCAGAACATTGATCTGAAGGGTGGACTCCTGCTGAGTCCACGTCCCTTGAGCCCTGTGGTGGAGAAAAACTGCTCCCCACCCTGACAGACTCGCGTCTGTCGTGACCACTGCCCAGGATGGGGGCAGGAATGATCTTCCCTGTGATAATGAGGTGGGAAGAAGCCACCATTGCAGAGAGTCCTTGGCCGTCTGAGAAAGGGAGACTTTCCTGTCCAGGGAAGTCGTCTTCCCGTCCCATTGGCGGAGAATGTCCCATTGAAGTGGGCGCAGATGAAACTGCGCGAACGGGACTGCCTCCATTGCTGCCACCATCTTCCCTAGGAAGTGCATGAGGCGCCTTAAGGGGTGCGACTGACCATGAAGAAGAGACTGCACCCCTGTCTGTAGTGACCTCTGCTTGTCCAGCGGAAGCTTCACTATCGCTGAGAGAGTATGAAACTCCATGCCAAGGTACGTTAGTGATTGGGTCGGTGACAGATTTGACTTTGAAAAGTTGATGATCCACCCGAAGGTCTGGAGAGTCTCCAGTGCAACATTCAGGCTGTGTTGGCATGCCTCTTGAGAGGGTGCTTTCACAAGTAGATCGTCCAAGTAAGGGATCACCGAATGTCCCTGAGAGTGCAAGACTGCTACTACTGCCGCCATGACCTTGGTGAAAACCCGTGGGGCTGTCGCCAGGCCAAATGGCAGAGCTACGAACTGGAGATGGTCGTCTCCTATCACGAAACGTAGAAAACGTTGGTGCTCTGTAGCAATCGGCACGTGGAGATAAGCATCTTTGATGTCTATTGATGCAAGGAAATCTCCTTGAGACATTGAGGCAATGACTGAGCGGAGGGATTCCATCCGGAACCGCCTGGCGTTCACATGCTTGTTGAGCAGCTTGAGGTCCAGAACAGGACGGAACGAGCCGTCCTTTTTTGGAACCACAAAGAGATTGGAGTAAAAACCTTGCCCCTGTTCCCGCAGAGGGACAGAGATCACCACTCCTTCTGCTCTTAGTGAGCACACAGCCTGCAGAAGGGCATCTGCTCGGTCGGGATGTGGGGAGGTTCTGAAGAACCGAGGCGGAGGACGAGAACTGAACTCTATCCTGTACCCGTGAGACAAAATGTCTGTTACCCACCGGTCTTTGACCTGTGGCAGCCAAATGTCGCAAAAGCGGGAGAGCCTGCCACCGACCGAGGATACGGAGGGAGGAGGCCGAAAGTCATGAGGCAGCCGCCTTGGAAGCGGTGCCTCCGGTCGCCATTGCGGTACGGCTCGTAGAGTCCAGGACAGCGTTGATAGCGTAAGTCGCAAACGCAGACATTTGCGAGGTTAGGGACGACACTCGCGGCACTGCTGGACGTATGATCGAGTCCACCTGTGCCAGACCAGCCGAAATAGCTTGGAGTGCCCACACGGCCGCGAATGCTGGAGCAAACGACGCGCCGATAGCTTCATAAACAGACTTTAACCAAAGGTCCATCTGTCTGTCATTGGCATCTTTAAGTGAAGCCCCATCCTCCACTGCAACTATGGATCTAGCCGCAAGCCTGGAGATTGGGGGGTCCACCTTTGGACACTGGGTCCAGCGTTTGACCACGTCAGGGGGAAATGGATAACGTGTATCCTTAAGACGTTTGGAGAAACGCTTGTCTGGATAAGCATGGTGTTTCTGGACTGATTCTCTGAAGTCAGCGTGGTCCAGAAAAGTACTCAGTTTAGGTTTGGGATACCTGAAATGGAACTTCTCCTGCTGTGCAGCTGCCTCCTCTGCTGAAGGGGCAGGAGGAGAAATATCCAAAAGGCTATTGATGGCCGCTATAAGGTCATTTACCATGGCGTCACCATCAGGAGTATCCAGATTGAGAGCGGTGTCAGGATTAGACTCCTGATCACCCTCCTCCGTGTCATCATGCAGAGACTCTTCTCGCTGAGACCCTGATCCGCGTGAAGACGTTGAGGGTCTCTCCCAGCGAGCTCGCTTAGGCTGCCTGTCTGAGTCAGAGCCATCAGCCTGAGATGCCTGGGACCCCCTTGATGCACGGATTAACTCCAGCTGAGGGGGACCGGGGAACGTTGCCGCAGCAGTGTCCATGGTCTGAGTAACTGGCCTGGCCTGCAAGGTCTCTAGGATCTTTGTCATAGTGACAGACATCTTGTCAGCAAAAACTGCGAACTCTGTCCCCGTCACCGGGACAGGGTTCACCGGTGACTCTGCCTGGGTCACTATCTCCACAGACTCCGGCTGACGAAGTGGCACAGGGACCGAACATTGCACACAATGGGGGTCATTGGAACCTGCCGGTAGATCAGCCCCACAAGCAGCACAAGCAGCGCTCACAGCCTGTGTCTTGGCACCCTTGCGTTTTGCGGATGACATGTTGTCGTCTCCTCAGAGCAAGATAGGGTATACAGCCAAGAAGCGACCTTACAGTGCAATATATATATATATATGGTACAGAGAAAAAAGTACACCAATATAACACTGCGGCACTAGTGGGGCCAGCACTAATGTGCTGCTTACCGCCCGCTTAACGCGGGTGTGTGGTCGCCAGAAATCCCTTGTCTGGGTCTCCCAGAGCCTGTGTCCGTTCTCCAGCCAGACTGCATGTAAGGAATGGCTGCCGGCGTCCTATGGAGGGGGGCGGGCCCTGGGCGTGTGCAGACAACGAGCGGGAAACCTGCGCCCCACTGTGCTCAGTGAGAGGGCTGGAGCATGTAAATAAGACTCCAGCCCTCGGCGCTGACTAATCGTACAGCGTCTCTCCCCTTCCCTGATTGACAGGGAGGGGGCGGGAACGAAGCGGAGCTAGGCCGCAAAAGCCGGGGACTAAATTTATAAGCGACGCCGTCGTAAAAGCACGGTCGTCGCTAAGTCCCCGGCGCACTACAAGTCGCAGCCGCGCCGCCGCTCCAGGGGCGGCCGGCGCGGCAATCCCCCATACATAAAGTCACTCAGAAAAACTGTAGTGACTGTAACCCCAGCGCGCAGCGCTACTGTCCCCGGCGCACTAGCACACCCAGCAAGTCTGGAATGTGCGCAGCCTGTTTGGGACACAGAGTACCTGAATGTCGCAGGGCCTTGTCCCTGAACGGTACCCAGCTCCGTATCCAGCAGGTTCCATGGGTCTGTGGATGGAGCCCGGCCTCAGGGCTTGGGGGCCGGTAAGATCCCACTTCCTCAGAGCCCCTCAGGGGGATGGGGAAGGAAAGCAGCATGTGGGCTCCAGCCTCCGTACCCGCAATGGGTACCTCAACCTTAACAAACACCGCCGACATAAAGTGGGGTGAGAAGGGAGCATGCTGGGGGCCCTAGTATGGGCCCTCTTTTCTTCCATCCGACATAGTCAGCAGCTGCTGCTGACTAAACAGTGGAGCTATGCGTGGATGTCTGACCTCCTTCGCACAAAGCAGAAAACTGGTGAGCCAGTGATCCCACTGGGGGTGTATAGCCAGAAGGGGAGGGGCCTTACACTTTTTAGTGTAATGCTTTGTGTGGCCTCCGGAGGCAGTACTATACACCCAATCGTCTGGGTCTCCCAATGGAGCGCCGAAGAAAAAGAGAATTTTGTTTACTTACCGTAAATTCTTTTTCTTATAGTTCCGACATGGGAGACCCAGACCATGGGTGTATAGCTTCTGCCTCCGGAGGACACACAAAGTACTACACTAAAAAGTGTAGCTCCTCCCTCCTAGCATATACACCCCCTGGATAACCAAATATAGCCAGTTTAGTGCAAAAGCTGAAGGAGGACATCCACCCACAAGTAGAGAAAGAGCAAAACCCGGAATAACCGGAACCTCTGTCTACAACAACAGCCGGTGATAACACGCGGAACAAGAAACTGCCAACAGGCAACAGGGAGGGTGCTGGGTCTCCCATGTCGGAACTATAAGAAAAAGAATTTACGGTAAGTAAACAAAATTCTCTTTTTCTTCATCGTTCCTTTTGGGAGACCCAGACCATGGGACGTTCCAAAGCAGTCCATGGGTGGGAATAAACAGAAACACTGAGAAGTAGGCGAAACCTAACTTCACAAATGGGCGACAGCCGCCTGAAGGATGCGTCTGCCCAAGCTCGCATCTGCCGAAGCATGAGCATGCACTTGGCAGTGCTTCGAAAAGGTGTGCAGACTAATCCAAGTGGCAGCCTGACGGACCTGCTGAGCCGTAGCCTGGTGCCTGAAAGCCCAAGAGGCACCGACAGCTCTGGTCAAGTGTGCCTTGATCCCCGGCGGGAGAGGCACTTCAGTACACTGGTAGGTATCGGAAATGGCCGACCTAATCCAACAAGCTAGGGTCGGCTTAGAAGCCGAGAGGCCCTTACGCCGACCTGTGGTCAGCACAAAAAGAGAGGTGCACCGCCTAAGAACAGCGGTGCGAGACACATAAATCCGGAGCGCCCGCACCAGATCCAGAGTATGCAACGCTTTTTCAAAGCGATGAACAGGGGCCGGACAAAAGGAAGGCAGGGAAATGTCCCGGTTAAGGTGGAAGCAGAAACCACCTTAGGGAGAAAGTCTGGAGTCGGACGAAGAACCACCTTGTCTTGATGAAAAACCAAAAAAGGTGACTCCGAAGAGAGTGCAGCCAAATCAGAGACTCTCCTGAGGGAAGTTATGGCCACTAGAAAGACCACTTTCTGTGAAAGACAAGACAAAGAAACCTCCCTAAGAGGCTCAAAGGGGGGTTTCCGGAAGCTGTGAGGACCGGATTAAGGTCACAGGGCTCCAAAGGCCGCCGGTAAGGCGGAATGATGTGAGATGCGCCCTGCATGAAGGAGCGCACCTGAGCCAGCCGGGCGAGACGCCGCTGGAACAGCACTGAAAGAGCTGAGACCTGTCCCTTGAGGGAATTGAGGGATAGTCCTAGCTGCAGACCGGACTGTAGAAGGGACAGGAGGGTCGGCAAGGCAAAAAAGCCAAGAAGCATGGCCGGAAGAACGACACCAGGACAGGAAAATTCTCCAGGTCCTGTGATAGATTTTGGCCAAGGGATACTTCCGAGCCCGAGTCATAGTGGAGATGACTTCAGGAGGGATACCAGAAGTCGTCAAGATCCAGGACTCAAGAGCCACGTCGTCAATCTGAGAGCCGCAGGGTTCTGGCGGAAAGACGGACCTTGTGAGAGAAGGTCTGGACAGTCCGGGAGATGCCATGGCACCTCTACGGACAGATGGAGCAGGTCAGGGTACCAAGCTCGCCTGGGTCAGTCTGGAGCAATGAGAATGACCCGACGGCCCTCCATTCTGATCTTGCGCAGGACTCTGGGCAAGAGCTAGAGGGTGAAACACGTAGGACAGACGAAACTGGGACCAATCTTGAACCAGTGCGTCCGCTGCAAAGGCCTGAGGATCGTGGAGCGAAGATCCACGTCCGGAGTGCCCCACTTGCGGCAGATTTACCGAAACACTGCTGGATGCAGGGCCCACTCGCCGCTGCCCACGGTTTGACGGCTGAGATAATCTGCCTCCCAGTTTTCTACGCCTGGGATGTGGACTGCGGATATGGTGGACTTGGAGTTCTCCGTCCACTGAAGGATGCGTTGAACCTCCAACATCGCCAGGCGGCTGAGTGT
This sequence comes from Anomaloglossus baeobatrachus, assembly GCF_048569485.1. Taxonomy (NCBI): domain Eukaryota; kingdom Metazoa; phylum Chordata; class Amphibia; order Anura; family Aromobatidae; genus Anomaloglossus; species Anomaloglossus baeobatrachus. The sequence goes on from NC_134361.1 coordinate 23,140,455, forward strand.
CCCGCCCTGGTGGTTGATGTAGGCAAACGCTGTTGCGTTGTCTGACTGGACTCGAATGTGCCTGGCCGCCAACAGATGGTGAAAGGCTAAGAGAGCTAGAAGCACAGATCTGATTTCTAGCACATTGATCGAGAGGGCTGATTCGGACGGAGTCCAAGTGCCCTGCGCTCCATGGTGGAGATATACTGCTCCCCAGCCGGATAGACTGGCATCCGTGGTGAGGATCACCCAGGACGGGGCCAGGAAGGAGCGTCCCTGAAGAGAGAGGGGCCGAAGCCACCACTGAAGAGAGCCCCTGGTCTGTGGCGACAGAGCCACCAACCCATGGAAGGAGGAGGTCCGCTTGTTCCAACAGCGGAAAATGTCCAGCTGCAGAGGACGCAGATGGAACTGGGCAAAGGGAACCGCTTCCATTGACGCCACCATCTGACCCAGCACCTGCATGAGGTGCCTGATGGAACGACGTCGGGGCCTCAGCAAAAAGCGCACCGCCAGAGGAGGGACTGCTGTTTGACTAAGGGCAGCTTCACAAGTGCCGGCAGAGTCTCGAATTGCGTCCCTGGGTACGTGAGCTTCTGGGTCGGAGTCAGAGTGGACTTGGACAGAATGACAAGGCACCCGAATTGGCTAGAGTGGCGAGAGTGAGCGAGGCACTCCGCTAACAGTCTGCACTGGATGAAGCCTTGACTAGAAGGTCGTCCAGGACAAAAGGATCACTGCCAACCCCTGGAGGTGCAGGACCGCAATCACTGCTGCCATGACCTTGGTAAATACTCGAGGGGCCGTGGCTAACCCCAAGGGAAGAGCCACGAATTGGAAATGTTCCACTCCGATTGCAAAACGTAACCAACGCTGGTGTGAAACTGCGATTGGCACATGCAGATAGGCATCTCTGATGTCGACGGATGCTAGGAAATCTCCTTGGGTCATTGACTGATCGCAGGGACTCCATGCGAAAATGCCGCAACTGAACATGCTTGTTGAGAAGCTTGAAATCCAGGATGGGCCGGAAGGCACCGTCCTTTTCGGGGACTAGGAAGAGATTTGAGTAGAAATCTCAGAACCGTTCCCGGGCGGGAACCGGTACAATTACTCCCTTGGCCTGCAAGGATGCCACGGCCTGAGAGAAGGCGGCGGCTTTGGAGCAGGGGGGGGTTGAGAGAAAAAATCTGTCTGGCGGGCTGGATAGAATTCTATCCTGTAGCCGTGGGAGATGATATCCCGCACCCACTGATCGGAGACGTGTTGAAACCACCCGTCGCCAAAGCGGGAGAGCCTGCCACCGACCAAGGACGTTGCTGGCGCGGCCAGATAGTCAGGAGGAGGCTGCCTTAGTGGCAGCAGCTCCTGCGGTCTTCTGAGGACGCGGCTTGGTGCGCTAGTTGGGTTTACGGTCCTTGGCTGAGTTAGTGGATGAGGCCGAGGGCTTAGAGGATGACCAGTTGGAGGAACGAAAGGAACGAAACCTCGACTGGTTCCTGCCCTGGACAGGTTTCCTGGTTTTGGTTTGTGGCATGGAAGTACTCTTCCCGCCAGTAGCTTCCTTAATAATCTCATCCAGTTGTTCACCGAATAGCCTGGACCCAGCAAATGGGAGCCCAGCAAGGTACTTCTTTGAAGAAGCATCCGCCTTCCACTCTCGAAGCCACAGGAGCCTGCGGATAGCGAGGGAATTAGCGGAGGCCACCGCAGTGTGGTGAGAAGCCTCTAGCATGGCAGACATGGCATAGGATGAAAAGACTGAAGCCTGGAAGTTAAGGCATCCATCTCAGGCATAGATTCCCTGGCGAGGGAATGCATCTCCTCTAGAGAAGCAGAGATGGCTTTGAGAGCCCACACTGCTGCAAAAGATGGGGAGAACGAGGCCCCTGCCGCCTCATATACAGATTTGGCCAGAAGGTCAACCTGGCGGTCAGTGGGATCCTTAAGTGAGGTGCCATCAGCCACTGATACAACGGTCCGGGCTGAGATTCTAGACACCGGAGGGTCCACCTTTGGTGAATGAGCCCACTCCTTGACCACCTCTGGTGGAAAGGGAAAACGGTCATCAGAACCACGCTTTGGGAAGCGTTTGTCAGGACAGGCTCTGGGCTTGGACACAGTGGCCTGAAAACTGGAGTGGTTAAAGAACACACTCCTTGTTCTCTTAGGCGAGGTAAACTGGTGCTTTTTTGCCAGAGAGGGTTGCTCCTCTGATACTGGCGGATTGAGGTCCAGTACAGAATTAATGTACGCAATCGAAACACTAATATCTGCGTCACTCTCGGACAGATCAATGGGGGACATGGAGGTAGCGTCCGAGCCCCCAGTAAAGGGATCCTCCTCGTCCTGCGAGTCAGCTCGTGAATCAGAGCCGCGGGACGAGGAAGGAGAGGGGACCCTGCGTCTCCTTTAAGGAGGACGGGGTCTGAGACCAGAAGAAGAATCTTCTGTGGGCCTTGCTGAGCGAGCCGTAGCAGCAGAGGCACCCTGAGAAGGGGGCTAATGCATGCTCAGCAGTGTCCGGGACAGCTGTCCCATGGAGAGAAGGATTCTACCCAAGCCGGGGGTTCAGCCACCGGAGCCAGAGCAGCCGGAGGGACCACTGGGGATGAGACTCCAGGCTGAGGCACCACCATGTTAGAGCAGGAATCACAATGTGGTTATGTGCTCGGTACAGACAGTACGAGCCTACATGCAGTGCATATTGAGTGCAGCCTTGCAGCCTTACTTCTCGTGTGAGACATGCTGCTGAAGTGGGGGCTCTGAACCAGAATGACCCCCAGCAGAGTATATAAGCAGTATATAAGCAGGTCCACAACCGGAGGTTGTGGCTTGCCAGACCGTTTGACATTGTCTCTGTGCCCTCCAGATCCCACAGCCCGGACCCCCAGAGAGATGCTGCAGTCAGCGCCGATCGCTGTGCAGACATGGCATAAGAACGCTGAAAAAATGGCGCCGGAGCGAGGAGAGGGGGCGGGGCCTACTCTAAGAGCGGGATCCGGAGGGCCAAGGAGATATACAGGGGAGGGAATCTTTCCTCAGAGAGGAGTGTCTCTCCCCTGTGCCGAACAGCCGCTGGGCGGCGCCGCACTGTCCCTCTGCATGACTGACATGCAGGGGCAGTGAAATCAAAACTAGGCCTCAGGCGAAGCCGGGGCCTAGATTTAACAATGCAGCCGGCAAACAGGCACCATCGGCGCGGTTCTCGGGTGAAAACCAGAGAACCGGCCGGGAATGTCAGAATACATACACAGCACACTCTCCCCCACATTAAAGTACAAGGGACCCCCTGAAAATAACGTCTCAGATACTTAGCTTGTGAGACGCAGGGCCAGGTCCCTGAGGGATGAGTGCTCCGTCCGGCAGGATCCTGAAAGGGCTGCAGATGGAGACCGGTCTCCTGCCAGGCAGGGAGAACCGTGCTGGCTCCCACTTCAAGCCAGAGCCCGAGGGATGGTGAAGGAGCGCGGCATGTAAGGCTCCAGCCCTGAAATCAACCTTAACAACACCGCCGACACAGTGGGGTGAGAAGGGACATGCCGGGAGTCCAGGGTTGGACCCGCTTTTCTTCAAACTCTTTTCCAAAAATCAAAATCAGATGAGAATGCATGTGTGGATGTGTGCCTCCTGAACACAAAGCATTGAACTGGCTATATTTGGTTATCCAGGGGGTGTATATGCTCGGAGGGAGGAGCTACACTTTTTAGTGTAGTACTTTGTGTGTCCTCCGGAGGCAGAAGCTATACACCCATGGTCTGGGTCTCCCATGAGGAACGATGAAGAAATGTGTGTATATATACATACATACATTATATATATATATATATATATTATATTATATATACACACACACACACACACACACACACACAAGCACATATATATCTATATATATAGATATCAATGGGATTTTTTGATATTTGACACAGCTTCAACTTAAGAATGGTTGCAATTGCTCAGATAAGTAACAGGTCTACATTCACGGTATGGATGTGTGACGTCACCTGGTGGTACACGCAGGCTCCACATTGAACCAAATATTTGGCAACCTCTATATGATTATTGACAACGGCTTCTAGTAGAGGGGTACGAAGAACCTTGTCATTGGCATTGAAGTTGGCGCCTGCCTGCAAGAGAGAATCAGGTGGTGTAAAAATGATACACACATTATGCATAACAATATTATATATACACACACACACACATACATACACAGTATATATACACACACATATATATTATACACACATGCACGCACATGTATATGGCTCTATGTGAGTACTCCACCTGTATGAGGATGTGGCACAGCTCCATGCTCCCTCTCTGGGCCGCGGCATGGAGGGGGCTTCTTTTTAGCTGCTGATCATTCAGGAAACTTGAGTCCTGGTTATCCACTAAGGGAAGGTGACAATAACAGGAATGATAGTGATCATAGGAGAATTGGACTTATGTGTCTTATCTGTAGCTACAGAAAAAAAAATGTGCAAATACTTTCTACATGGGTATGAAAGCGGAGGACTGGATAGCTTAAAGGGTTTGTCGGGGACTTTTTTTATTTTCCCAATGAGGCCATGCAATATTTGGCAGCCGGCTCAGCCTAACACAGTGGGCGCCGGTTGTCAATCAACATGACATCAGCAGTGACGCCACAATGACAGAGCTGCTCTATCAATGTAACGTCACAGGAAGCAGAAAAATGGCCGACAGCGATGGTGGGTGACGCCCTGAGCTGGGAGAGATCATGCACAGTTGATAGTTAGCAGCCGCCTATCTGTAAGGTTTTAGCCCCATAGGAAAAATAAAGAAAAAAAGAGAATTTTGTTTACTTACCGTAAATTCTTTTTCTTATAGTTCCGACATGGGAGACCCAAACCATGGGTGTATAGCTACTGCCTCCGGAGGACACACAAAGTACTACACTCAAACGTGTAGCTCCTCCCTCCGGCTATATACACCCCCTGGATGACAATCTACCCAGTTCAGTGCCAAAGCTGAAGGAGGACATCCACCCATAAGTAGAGAAAGAGTAAACTCGGAAAGACCAGAACTCTGTCTACTAACAACAGCCGGTGAAACACACGGAACAAAAAACTGCCAACAGGCAACAGGGAGGGTGCTGGGTCTCCCATGTCGGAACTATAAGAAAAAGAATTTACGGTAAGTAAACAAAATTCTCTTTTTCTTTATCGTTCCTTATGGGAGACCCAAACCATGGGACGTTCCAAAGCAGTCCATGGGCGGGAAATAAACCAAACTGGGAAGTAGGAAAACCTAACTTCACAAATGGGCGACAGCCGCCTGAAGAATGCATCTGCCCAAGCTCGCATCTGCCGAAGCATGAGCATGCACTTGGTAGTGCTTCGAGAAAGTGTGCAGACTGGACCATGTGGCAGCCTGACAAACCTGCTGAGCCGTAGCCTGGTGCCTGAAAGCCCAGGAGGCACCGACAGCTCTGGTCGAGTGCGCCTTAATCCCCGGCGGGGGAGGCACCTGAGAACACTGGTAGGCATCGGAGATAGCCGACCTGATCCAACGAGCCAGAGTCGGTTTAGAAGCAGCGAGACCCTTGCGCTGACCAGTGGCTAGCACAAAAAGAGATGTGCACCGCCTAAAAACAGCGGTGCGTGACACATAGATTCGGAGCGCCCGCACCAAATCCAAGGAGTGCAACGCCTTCTCAAAGCGATGCACCGGGGCCGGACAAAGAGAAGGTAATGAAATGTCCTGGTTAAGGTGGAAAGGAGACACCACCTTAGGGAGAAAGTCCGGAGTCGGACGAAGAACCACCTTGTCTTGGTGAAACACCAAAAAGGGGGATTCTGAAGAGAGCGCAGCCAAATCCGAAACTCTCCTGAGAGAAGTTATGGCTACTAGAAAAACAACTTTCTGTGAAAGTCTAGACAAGGGAACTTCCCTGAGAGGCTCAAAGGGGGGTTTCTGTAAGGCCGTGAGGACCAGATTAAGGTCCCAGGGATCCAAGGGCCGCCGGTAAGGAGGAATGATGTGAGATGCGCCCTGCATGAAGGTGCGCACCTGAGCCAGTCGGGCGATACGCCGCTGGAACAATACCGACAGAGCCGACACCTGTCCCTTAAGGGAATTGAGGGACAGACCTAGCTGTAGACCGGACTGTAGAAAAGACAGAATAGTCGGCAAGGAGAACGGCCAAGGGGCATGGCCGGACGAACGACACCAGGACAGGAAAATTTTCCAAGTCCTGTGGTAAATCTTGGCCGAGGAAGACTTCCGAGCCTGAGTCATGGTGGAGATGACCTCAGAGGGAATGCCTGAAGCCGTCAGGATCCAGGACTCAAGAGCCACGCCGTCAATCTGAGAGCCGCAGAATTCTGGCGGAAGAACGGACCTTGAGAGAGAAGGTCTGGGCGGTCCGGGAGACGCCACGGCACCTCTACGGACAGACGGAGCAGGTCTGGGTACCACGCTCGCCTGGGCCAGTCCGGAGCAATGAGCATGACTCGACGACCCTCCATTCTGATCTTGCGCAGAACCCTGGGCAAGAGCGCTAGAGGGGGAAACACATAGGCCAGACGGAACTGAGACCAATCTTGAACCAGTGCGTCTGCTGCGAAGGCCTGAGGATCGTGGGAGCGAGCCACGTAAACCGGAACCTTGTGGTTGTGCCGGGATGCCATCAGATCTATCTCTGGAGTGCCCCACTTGCGGCAGAGTGATTTGAACACTGCCGGATGCAGAGCCCACTCGCCGCCGTCTACGGTTTGACGGCTGAGATAATCGGCCTCCCAGTTTTCCACGCCTGGGATGTGGACTGCAGATATGGTGGACTTCGAGTCCTCCGTCCACTGGAGGATTCGTTGAACCTCCAGCATCGCCAGACGGCTGTGAGTCCCGCCCTGGTGATTGATGTAGGCAACCGCTGTCGCGTTGTCTGACTGGACTCGGATGTGCTTGCCCACCAACAGGTGGTGAAAGGCTAGGAGAGCCAGAAACACAGCTCTGATCTCCAGCACATTGATTGAGAGGGCTGATTCGGACGAGGTCCAAGTGCCCTGTGCTCGGTGATGGAGAAATACTGCTCCCCAACCGGAGAGACTGGCATCCGTGGTGAGGATTACCCAGGACGGAGTCAGGAAGGAGCGTCCCTGTGACAGAGAGAGGGGCCGAAGCCACCACTGAAGAGAGCTCCTGGTTTGTGGCGACAGAACCACCAGCCTGTGCAAGGAGGAAGGCCGCTTGTCCCAACAGCGGAGAATGTCCAGCTGCAGGGGACGCAGATGGAACTGGGCAAAGGGAACCGCTTCCATCGACGCCACCATCTGACCCAGCACCCGCATGAGGTGTCTGATGGAATGACGGCGGGGCCTCAGCAGAGAGCGTACCGCTAGACGAACAGACTGCTGTTTGACTAAGGGCAGCTTCACAAGTGCCGGCAGAGTCTCGAATTGCATCCCCAGGTACTCGAGTTTCTGGGTTGGAATCAGAGTGGACTTGGGCAAATTGACAAGCCACCCGAACTGGACTAGAGTGGCGAGAGTGAGCGAGACACTCCGCTGGCAGTCTGCACTGGATGAGGCCTTGACTAGAAGGTCGTCCAGGTAAGGAATCACTGCCAACCCCTGGAGGTGCAGGACCGCAACCACTGCTGCCATGACCTTGGTGAATACTCGAGGGGCCGTGGCTAGACCGAAGGGGAGAGCCACGAATTGGAAATGTTCCTCTCCTATTGCAAAGCGTAGCCAACGCTGGTGCGACACCGCAATAGGAACATGCAGATAGGCATCTCTGATGTCGATGGATGCCAGAAAATCTCCTTGGGTCATTGAGGCAATGACCGATCTCAGGGATTCCATGCGAAAATGCCGCACCTGAACATGCTTGTTGAGAAGCTTGAGATCCAGGATGGGCCGGAAGGAACCGTCCTTTTTGGGGACTAGAAAGAGGTTTGAGTAGAAACCGCTGAACCGTTCCCGGGCGGGAACCGGAACAATTACACCGTTGGCCTGCAGGGTTGCCACGGCCTGAGAGAAGGCGGCGGCTTTGGAGCAGGGGGGGGTGGACAGAAAGAATCTGTTTGGCGGGCTGGAAGAAAATTCTATCCTGTAGCCGTGGGAGATGATATCCCGCACCCACTGATCGGAGACGTGTTGAAACCACACGTCGCCAAAGTGGGAGAGCCTGCCACCGACCAAGGACGTTGCTGGCGTAGCCAGATAGTCAAGAGGAGGCTGCCTTAGTGGCAGCGGCTCCTCCGGCCTTTTGAGGACGCGGCTTTGCGCGCCAGTTGGGTTTACGATCCTTGGCTGCGGTAGTGGACGAGGTCGAGGGCTTAGAGGCTGACCAGTTAGAGGAACGAAAGGAACGAAAGTTCGATTGGTTCCTGCTCTGAACCGGTTTCCTGACCTTAGTTTGCGGCAAGGAAGTACTCTTTCCGCCAGTAGCTTCCTTAATTATGTCATCCAGCTGTTCTCCAAACAGCCGGGACCCAGCAAAGAAGGGAATTTTGTTTACTTACCGTAAATTCCTTTTCTTCTAGCTCCAATTGGGAGACCCAGACAATTGGGTGTATAGCTACTGCCTCCGGAGGCCGCACAAAGTACTACACTTAAAAGTGTAAGGCCCCTCCCCTTCTGGCTATACACCCTCCCGTAGGAGTACGGATTCCTCAGTTTTAGTACCAAAGCAAGAAGGAGGAAAGCCAATAACAGTTTCAAAAAACAAATTCAATCCGATAACAAGATCGGAGAACTTAAGAAACAACATGAACAACATGTGCACCCGAAAAACGAAACCCTAAGAACAATAGGGCGGGTGCTGGGTCTCCCAATTGGAGCTAGAAGAAAAGGAATTTACGGTAAGTAAACAAAATTCCCTTCTTCTTTTTCGCTCCTAATTGGGAGACCCAGACAATTGGGACGTCCAAAAGCAGTCCCTGGGTGGGTAACAAGATACCTCGTGATCGGGCTGTCAGGCAGCCCTTTCCTACAGGTGGGCAACCGCCGCCTGAAGGACTTGTCTACCTAGGCTGGCATCTGCCGAAGCGTAGGTATGCACTTGATAGTGTTTGGTAAACGTGTGCAGACTCGACCAGGTAGCCGCCTGGCACACCTGCTGAGCCGTAGCCTGATGCCGCAATGCCCAGGACGCACCCACGGCTCTGGTAGAATGGGCCTTCAGTCCAGATGGAATCGGAAGCCCAGCAGAACGGTATGTGTGAAGAATTGGTTCCTTGATCCACCGCGCCAGGGTGGATTTGGAAGCTTGCGATCCCTTATGCTGACCAGCGACTAGGACAAAGAGCGCATCAGAACGGCGCATTGGCGCCGTGCGAGAAATGTAAATCCTGAGTGCTCTCACCAGGTCCAACAGATGTAAACCTTTTTCAAATTGGTGAACTGGATGCGGACACAAAGATGGCAAAGTGATATCCTGATTGAGATGAAAGGAAGAAACCACCTTGGGAGAAAACTCTGGAATTGGACGCAGTACTACCTTGTCTTGGTGAAACACCAGGAAGGGAGATTTGCAAGATAACGCCGCTAGCTCGGACACTCTCCGAAGAGACGTGACCGCCACAAGAAAAACCACTTTTTGTGAAAGCCGAGAAAGGGAAACCTCTTTCAAAGGCTCGAAAGGCGGCTTCTGGAGAGCAATGAGAACCTTGTTTAGATCCCAGGGTTCCAATGGCCGTCTGTAAGGAGGAACGATATGACAAACTCCTTGGAGAAACGTGCGTACTTTAGAAAGCCGTGCCAAGCGCTTCTGAAAGAATACGGATAGCGCGGAGACTTGACCCTTAAGAGAGCTAAGCGACAAACCTTTTTCCAACCCAGACTGCAGGAAGGAAAGAAAAATTGGCAATGCAAATGGCCAGGGAGAAACCCTCTGAGCCGAGCACCAAGCTAAGAATATCTTCCACGTCCTGTGATAGATCTTAGCTGAGGATGGTTTTCTAGCCTGTCTCATTGTGGCAACTACTTCATGAGATAAACCTGAGGCCGCTAGGATCCAGGACTCAATGGCCACACAGTCAGGTTCAGGGCCGCAGAATTCAGATGGAAAAACGGCCCTTGAGACAGCAAATCTGGACGGTCTGGTAGTGCCCATGGTTGGCCTACCGTGAGATGCCACAGATCCGGGTACCACAACCTTCTTGGCCAGTCTGGAGCGACGAGAATGGCTCGATGGCAGTCGGACCTGATTTTCCGGAGAACTCTGGGCAACAATGCTAGAGGTGGGAACACATAGGGTAGTCGGAATTGCGACCAATCCTGAACCAAGGCGTCTGCCGCCAGCGCTCGGTGATCGTGAGACCGTGCCATGAAAACTGGGACCTTGTTGTTGTGCCGTGACGCCATCAGATCGACGTCCGGCGTCCCCCAGCGGCAACAGATCTGCTGAAACACGTCCGGGTGAAGGGACCATTCCCCTGCGTCCATGCCCTGGCGACTGAGAAAGTCTGCTTCCCAGTTTTCCACGCCTGGGATGTGAACTGCGGATATGGTGGACGCTTTGCTTTCCACCCACGTCAAAATCCGTCGGACTTCCTGAAAAGCTTGGCGACTGCGTGTTCCCCCTTGGTGGTTGATGTACGCCACCGCAGTGGAATTGTCCGACTGAATCCGAATCTGCTTGCCTTCCAGCCATTGTTGGAAGGCTCGCAGAGCAAGATAGACTGCTCTGATTTCCAGAACATTGATCTGCAGGGTGGACTCTTCCTGAGTCCACGTCCCCTGAGCCCTGTGGTGGAGAAACACCGCTCCCCACCCTGATAGGCTCGCATCCGTCGTGACCACTGCCCAGGATGGGGGAAGGAACGACTTTCCCTGTGACAATGAGGTGGGGAGAAGCCACCAACGCAAAGAGTCCTTGGCAGTCTGAGAGAGGGAGACAGTCCTGTCGAGGGACGTCGACTTCCCATCCCATTGGCGTAGAATGTCCCATTGTAGAGGGCGCAGAAGGAAACGCTGATGCTCTGGCGCAATCGGCACGTGGAGATACGCATCTTTGATGTCTATTGATGCTAGAAAATCTCCTTGAGACATTGAGGCTATGACGGAGCGTAGGGATTCCATCCGGAACCTCCTGACTTTTACGTGTCTGTTGAGCAACTTTAGATCCAGGACGGGTCGATACGATCCGTCCTTTTTTGGGACCACAAACAGATTGGAGTAAAAACCGTGACCTTGTTCCTGAAGAGGGACGGAGGTCACCACTCCTTCCGCCTTTAGAGCGGCCACCGCCTGCAACAGAGCATCGGCTCGGTCTGGTGGTGGAGAAGTTCTGAAGAAACGAGTTGGCGGACGAGAACTGAACTCTATCCTGTACCCGTGAGACAGAATATCCCTCACCCAACGGTCTTTGACGCGTGACAGCCAAATGTCGCCAAAGTGGGAAAGCCTCCCACCGACCGAGGGTGTGGGAATCGGAGACTGCAAGTCATGAGGACGCCGTCTTGGCAACGGTTCCTCCGGCTGTCTTTTTTGGGCGTGACTGAGACCTCCAAGAATCTGAGCGTCTCTGATCCTTTTGAGTCCTTTTGGACGAGGAGAATTGGGACCTGCCTGAACCTCGAAAGGACCGATAACCAGACTGACCCCTCCTCTGTTGGGGTTTGTTTTGTCTGTGTTGCGGTAAGGATGAATCCTTACCCTTGGAGTGTTTAATGATTTCATCCAAACGCTCTCCAAACAATCGGTCACGAGAAAAAGGCAAATTGGTTAAGCACTTCTTGGAATGAGAATCTGCCTTCCAATGTCTCAACCACAGGGCCCTACGCAAAACAACGGAGTTGGCTGACGCCACTGCCGTACGGCTTGTAGCGTCAAGAACAGCATTAATCGCGTACGACGCGAATGCCGCCATTTGCGAGGTCAATGGTGCTACCTGCGGGGCAAAAGCACGTGTGACTGAGTCGACTTGCACAAGCCCGGCTGAGATAGCTTGGAGTGCCCATACGGCAGCAAAAGATGGCGCCAACGACGCTCCAATAGCTTCATAGATGGACTTCAGCCAGAGCTCCATCTGCCTGTCAGTGGCATCTTTAAGTGCCGCTCCATCTTCAACTGCAACCAAGGATCTAGCTGCAAGCCTGGAAATTGGAGGATCCACTTTTGGACACTGGGTCCAACCCTTGACCACCTCAGGGGGAAAAGGATAGCGTGTATCTTTAAGCCGTTTAGAAAAACGCCTTTCCGGATAAGCGTGGGGTTTCTGGATTGCGTCTCTAAAGTCAGCGTGGTCCAGAAAAGTGCTTAATGTACGCTTAGGATATCTGAAATGGATTCTCTCGTGCTGCGAAGCTGACTCCTCTACAAGAGGAGCTGGTGGGGAAATATTTAACATCTTATTGATGGATGCTATAAGATCATTAACTATGGCGTCACCATCTGGTGTATCTAGATTGAGAGCGGTCCCAGGATCCGAATCCTGATCAGTTACGTCCGCCTCATCGCCCATAGATTCATCTCGCTGGGATCCTGACCATTGAGATGAATGTGAAGGCCTCTCATAGCGAGCCCGCTTAGGTTGGCTGGGACCATCGTCCGAGTCAGAGTCTTCACCCTGAGGTGTATGTGCCCGTCCCGGAGCTTGGAAGTAATTCAGCTGAGGGGAACCAGGGGGCAATGATTGCACAGTGTCCGTGGCCTGAAGTACAGGCCTAGCCCGCAATGTGTCAAGAATTTGTGACATAGTGAGAGACATTCTGTCAGCAAAAGCTGTAAACTCAGTTCCTGTCACTTGGACAGCATTCACAGGTGGTACACCCTGGGTCACGTCCAGCAGAGGTCCCGACTGTGCAAGCGCCGCAGGGGCCGAGCACTGCACACAATGGGGGTCAGTGGAGCCTGCCGGTAGAAAAGTCCCACATGCGGTGCAGGAAGCATATAATGTCTGTGCCTTGGCACCCTTGCGTTTTGTGGACGACATGCTGTTGGCTCTCTGCAATGTGAGAGAGTCTATAGCCAAAAGGCGACCAGCGCTATGCAGTACAAAGTATTTGCAGGAACAAAATACTAAGATTACTACTGGCACAAGAGGGGGTGAGCCCTGAGGGCTGCTTACCGCCCGCTGAATAGCGGGTAAGAGGCGCAGAATTCCTTGTCTGGGTCTCCCCGGCTCCCCTCTGCAGCTCAGCGTGTCAGCAGAAATGGCTGCCGGCGTCTGTGGAGAGGGGCGGCCCGTGGGAGTTCCCACACAAAAGTGCGGGAAACAGCGTCCCCTCTGTGCCTATTGTGAGGGCTGGAGTATGTAAAAACGACTCCAGCCCTCAGCGCTGATGCACTGACCAGCGTCCCGCCCCTCTCCTGACTGGCAGGTCTGGGGGCGGGAACGAACGGAACCAGGCCGCAAAAGCCGGGGACTCGAGTTATCAGCGCGGCCGCCGTAAAAGCGCGGCCCGCGCTGAAGTCCCCGGCGCACCACAAGTGCAAGCCGCGCCGCAGTCCCCGCGGCCGGCGCGACCGTTCCCCAAAAGTGTGCCCGCTTCAGCGAAGCTGAAATGAGGCCATGGCACAAGCGCCGCAGCGCCGATGTCCCCGGCGCACTACAACACCCAGCATGCTGCGGTGTGAGCGCGAAATGCACGGGGACACAGAGTACCTTGAGGAAGCAGGGCCATGTCCCTGATGTACTCCGCTCCAATCCAGCATCTTCTCCAGGGGCTGTAGATGGAGCACGGTCTCAGTGCCTGGAGACCAGTAAATCCCACTTCACCCAGAGCCCTGTAAAAAGGGATGGGGAAGGAATCAGCATGTGGGCTCCAGCCTCCGTACCCGCAATGGGTACCTCAACCTTACAAACACCTCCGACATACAGTGGGGTGAGAAGGGAGCATGCTGGGGGCCCTGTATGGGCCCTCTTTTCTTCCATCCGACATAGTCAGCAGCTGCTGCTGACTAAAAACAATGGAGCTATGCGTGCGTGTCTGACCTCCTGCGCACAAAGCTAAAACTGAGGAATCCGTACTCCTACGGGAGGGTGTATAGCCAGAAGGGGAGGGGCCTTACACTTTTAAGTGTAGTACTTTGTGCGGCCTCCGGAGGCAGTAGCTATACACCCAATTGTCTGGGTCTCCCAATTAGGAGCGAAAAAGAAAGGGAGACTCGCAAGGTACTTCTTAGAGGAAGCGTCTGCTTTCCACTCTCGAAGCCACAAGATCCTGCGGATCGCGAGGGAGTTAGCGGAGGCCACCGCCGTGCGGTGAGAAGCCTCCAGGATGGCAGACATGGCGTAGGATGCAAAAGCCGAAGCTTGAGAAGTTAAGGCATCCGTCTCAGGAATAGAGTCCCTGGTGAGTGAATGCATCTCCGCCAGAGAGGCAGAGACTGCCTTAAGAGCCCATACTGCCGCAAAAGACGGGGAGAACGAGGCTCCTGCCGCCTCATATACAGACTTGGCCAGAAGGTCAACCTGGCGGTCAGTGGGATCCTTAAGAGAAGTGCCATCAGCCACAGCTACGACTGTGCGGGCTGAGATTCTGGACACTGGAGGGTCTACCTTTGGGGACTGGGCCCATTCCTTAACCACCTCTGGTGGAAAAGGAAAACGGTCATCTGAACTACGCTTCAGAAAGCGTTTGTCAGGACAGGCCCTGGGCTTGTTAACCGTGGTCTGAAAGCTGGAGTGGTTAAAAAACATACTTTTAGCTTTCTTAGGTGAGGTAAACTGGTGAATCTCTACCAGAGAGGTTTGTTCGTCTGACTCTGGTGGGTTGAGGTTCAGAACGGAGTTAATGGACGCAATCAAGTCACTAACATCCGCATCACCCTCAGACAAATCAATGGGGTACATAGAAGTAGCGTCTGAGCCCACAGTAAACGAATCCCCCTCGCCCTGCACGTCGGCACGTGAATCAGAGCCGTGGGACGAGGGAGGAGAAGGGTCCCTGCGTCTCCGTTTAGGGGGACTGGGACCTAGAACATGCTCTGAGGGCTCCGCAGAGCTCTGAGCAGCAGAGACACTCTGAGGGGGGGGCTGATGCATAGACAGCAGTGTCCGGGACAGCTGCCCCATGGAGTCGGCAAAAGACTGGGAAATAGCTTGTGAAAAAGATGCTACCCAAGCCGGAGGCTCAGCCACCGGGGCCGGAGCAGCCGAGGGGGCCCCTGAGGAGGCTCTAGGCTGAGACACAACCATATTAGCACAGGCATCACAATGTGGGTATGTGCTCGGCTCTGGCAGAATGAGCTTACATGCAGTGCAAAAAGCATACATGTTTGCAGCCCTGCTCCGGGTGACAGACATGCTGCTGATGGGGGGGCTCTGCAGCAATAAAATACTCCTGTAGAATGCCTGAAAGTGTATATAAAAAGCCCACAACCAGAGGTTGTGGCTTACCACACCACTCTCTGTGTGCCCTCCGGATTCCACAGCTCCAAGCGACAGCTTTCCCCAAAACAGCAACAGCTGCAGCTCCCAGCGCCGTCCAGTGTAAGAACGCTGAGAAAATGGCGCTGGGAGGAGGAGGGGGGGGCGTGTATAAGCCCAGGAGCGGGAAAAACGGAGGGCAGAGAGATAGAGAACGAGGTACAGGGGAGGGCACATCTCTCCAGAGAGGAGCGTCCTCCCCTCTGCTGGCCGGGCGGTGGGCGGCGCCGTATGCAAAACATGCAGGGAAGCCGAAAACGAAACTAGGCCCAAACTGAATCCGGGGCCTAGATTTCAAAGCGCGGCCGAGCAGCAGGCACCTTCGGCGCGGTTCTCAGAGGAAACCCCCAGAACCGGCCGAAAATCACAGTAAAGTTACAAAACATACTGTCCCCCACATAAAAGTACCCGGGACCCCTGCAAAACGTCTCAATACTTAGCTCTTGAGACGCAGGGCCATGTCCCTGGAGAGGGGGGTAAACGCTCCTTCCAGCAGGGACCAGACAGGGCTGCGGATGAAGCCGGCCTCCTGCAAGCAGAGAGGACCGTAGAGGCTCCCACTTCAAACAGAGCCTCGACAGAGGATGCGAAGGAGCTCGGCATGTAAAGGCTCCAGCCCTATTAAAATCAACCTTAACAGCACCCCGCAGAGTGGGGCGTGAAGGGACATGCCGGGAGTCCAGACTGGACCCGCTTTTCTTCCAAATCTTTAAAAATAAAAATGAAAAATCTCAGAGAATGCAAGTGTGTGTGACCTCCTGAAACACAAAGCAATGAACTGGGTAGATTGTCATCCAGGGGGTGTATATAGCCGGAGGGAGGAGCTACACGTTTGAGTGTAGTACTTTGTGTGTCCTCCGGAGGCAGTAGCTATACACCCATGGTTTGGGTCTCCCATAAGGAACGATAAAGAAAGTCCCTTAAGAATCTCTACTGTTTGCATAGTAAATGTAGATCGGACACAATAGGCGGCAATGCACAATTACAACCAGTCCTTTTGTTCTAGCAGAGATAAGCTGCCATTAGAGGTGTTTAAAGGCCCCGTCACACTAAGCAACATCGCTAGCAACATCGCTGCTAACGAACAACTTTTGTGACGTTGCTAGTGATGTCGCTGTGTGTGACATCCAGCAACAACCTGGCCCCTGCTGTGAGGTCGTTGGTTGTTGCTGAATGTCCTGGGCCATTATTTAGTTGTTGCTGTCCTGCTGTGAAGCACAGATCGCTGTGTATGACAGCGAGACAGCAACAACTAAATGTGCAGGCAGCAGGAGCTGGCTTCTGCGGAGGCTGGTAACCAATGTAAACATCGGGTAACCAAGAAGCCCTGTCCTTGGTTACCCGATATTTACCTTTGTTACCAGCCTCCGCCGCTCTCACTGTCAGTGCCGGCTCCTGCTCTGTGCACATGTAGCTGCAGGACACATCGGGTTAATTAACCCGATGTGTGCTGTAGCTAGGAGAGCAGGGAGCCAGCGCTAAGCATTGTGCGCTGCTCCCTGCTCTGTGCACATTTAGCTGCAGCACACATCGGGTAATTAACCCGATGTGTGCTGTAACTAGGAGAGCAGGGAGCCAGCGCTCAGTGTGCGCTGCTCCCTGCTCTCTGCACATGTAGCTGCGTGCACTGGTAACCAAGGTAAATATCGGGTTGGTTACCCGATATTTACCTTAGTTACCAAGCGCAGCATCTTCCACGCGGCGCTGGGGGCTGGTCACTGGTTGCTGGTGAGCTCACCAGCAACTCGTGTAGCGACGCTCCAGCGATCCCTGCCAGGTCAGGTTGCTGGTGGGATCGCTGGAGCGTCGCAGTGTGACATCTCACCAGCAACCTCCTAGCAACTTACCAGCGATCCCTATCGTTGTTGGGATCGCTGGTAAGTTGCTTAGTGTGACTGGACCTTAAGGCTATGTGCCCACGGGACAACGCACCAGCGGATTTTGCCACGGAAAACCCACAGATTTATCTGGATTTTCCAGATAAATCCACAGGTTTGCATACGCACAGACACTCCCCATGTTATCCTATGGGACATGGGGAGTGCTGTGTCCATGCTGCGGTATGTGCGGCTGCGGAATATGCTGCAGATGTCCCGCAGCCGCACGTAACTGCATGTCAATTATTCCTGCGGAAATATCTGCTGAATTCCCGCTCCTCCACTATGAAGATACAGGGGGGGGACGTCCACAGGTATTTCCGCACTTTTCCCGCAGGTTTACCGCAACAAAACTGCTCGAATCCCGCAGAAATGGATAACTGCGGATTCCGGGGAGCAGCTGCGGGAAACCTCTGGACAAACCTGCAGATATATCCGCGGGTACAAGGTCCCGTGGGCACGTCGCCTTAGTCTGACACCTCCCGCTGAAATCTGTGGGTTCAGGCGACTACAGCGTGATCCTATGAAGCTCATTATATAATGTAAATGTTGGGGAGGGGGTATAGACTCACTCAGCATGAGCAGCACTTTCTGCAGCTCCCCGCCCTTCACACTGAGGTACAGCTGTCTGGAGTTGTAGCGGATCTTCTTTCGGCTTCTTCCTTCCCTCTTTTGCTGGTTTAAACTGTAAAACAGAGCATTATTATGTACACTCCGAGGCATGGGGTGGGACAAAAGTCACGTAAAAACACAAAACTGCCATACTTGTCCGTCTCTTGAGACACCAAGGCTTTCTGTAGGGCATCCCGGGCAGCACCAGACGGCAGACCGGCAGCACTGAGAGCCATCCCAGAAGGAAGGAGGACAGAGGGGCCTTCAAGGCCTCCATTGAGAGCTGCATCATCGAGAAGGGACCGTTTGCCGTCACCTACGCCGCTCATCCGTGCACTGAAGTAGAGGCAGACAAGTCATAAAAGAGTCACCCTAATGCACAACCTAGAAGGAGAGGACACGGCTCTCACCTCGGCTGGGTAGTGTCTGCCCTTCCTGGACCGTTGCTATCATGAGGCGGTGGGGCAGGGACAGGCACGGGGGTATCCGCTTTCGCTATGGTGATCTGCTCCGCTTCCGTTGCGTCCTCTCCGCAGTGAGGACAGAAAATGATGCCGTTCAGAGGGGAGACGCAGGCCCGGTGAAAGCGGTGATTGATCCGGAAATCAGGATGGCATTCCAGGAACGTGCCCTGCGGATCGGGTATAGAAAAAATTATTAGTCGCTGCAGCCGAACATTTACACCATAAGTCCCATCTGTACTAGAAACACGAGTAGTGAAATCTCAATGGCTGCGATGGACACAAGTGCGCCCCTTTATGTCAGAAGAAACTATTCAGCAAATCGTCATTTAACTGAAAGTTCTATTCTGTACCCAGGCCCCCAATATTACTCCAGTTATATGGTGCCCCCCAGGCTCCAGGGCACAGGTGCAGCCACAAGTCCTCAGCGTTACACCCCTGGCTGTAATATCAGCACAGACCACAGATTTCCCCCGCTCCAGGGGTATGCTGGGGACGTACGCTGGTGCAGAAGTATCCACAGCCCGGGCAGCAGTGATGCTTCACCATTCTGGCGCGGTGGCTTTCACATAGGACCATGAGCGGCACTCTGCTGGAAGGACGCATGGTCTCTCGCTTGGTGATGGGGGCGTTACAGCCACTCAGCTGAAATAAGAAAAAAGATAAAACTATGTCAGCGTCTTTCCTTCTTCTAATCTGAGTGTAAACGTTTCTGCAAAACGACGATCTGTGAGTTCATTGTCTAAGCGGAGATCGTGGGACGGCTGTAATGTAAGGGCGCTCTCAAACATCTGACTTTTCGCCGGTTTGGCGGTTCCGGCGCACTCCGATACAGTGTATACAGTACAGTGGCAGCGCGACAAGCTCCGGTCACATGCTGTCATGTGACCCGGAAGTTACAGCGCTGCCACTGTACTGTATACACTGTACTGTACTGCCCTAAGGCAGAAAATCTGCACCAAATGCTGCAGAAATTACTATGGAAAAGCAGTGACTTTTCAGTAGATTTAACCCTTTGCATCTAAGGGTGAAATCTGTAATGTAATATTGACAGCTATTCACTATTTTACCCTTGTAAATTTACACGCAGACAGCAGATAGCCGGAGACTGATCCCGGCCAGACAAGGCCCATTGTTTGTACATAACATTATCCATTCCTTCTCTCAAACTCGGCCCCCGCTAGATTGCCCTTACTAGATCGGTCTCCGCTGACTCCCTCCCTGTCTCCCTCCCTCCCTGGGTCCCTCCCTGTCTCCATCCCTCCCTCCCTGTCTCCATCCCTCCCTCCCTCCCTGGGTCCCTCCCTCCCTCCCTGGGTCCCTCCCTCCCTCCCTGTCTTCATCCCTCCCTCCCTGTCTTCATCCCTCCCTCCCTGGGTCCCTCCCTGTCTTCATCCCTCCCTCCCTGTCTTCATCCCTCCCTGTCTCCCTCCCTCCCTGGGTCCCTGCGTCCCCCCCCCTCCCTCCCTCCCGCGTCCCCTCCCTCCCTCCCGCGTCCCCTCCCTCCCTCCCGCGTCCCCTCCCTCCCTCCCGCGTCCCCTCCCTCCCTCCCGCGTCCCCTCCCTCCCGCGTCCCCTACCTCTCCGTCGATACTCTCGGTGGCCATGCACATATTATTCGCTTGCTCGCAGACTCTCTCCACGCTCGGGGCCTCCATACGACAGCTGCACAGGGGAAGTTCCTCGAAGCGCTCCGTGTCCATGGAGCTGGACTCGTTGCAAACACCTACAAAGAACCAATATGTCAGGAAGGAAACGCCAACCGTCATGGCGCCATAGAGGGAGGGGCAGAGGCAAAACAGCACCGGGATCTTTAGTGAGGGGCAATAAAGCACAAGGGTTGTGTGAATAGGAGTGTAAGGCGAGGGCACACATGGCCGGCATGCACAGCAGACACTGGGGGACGAGTTACCTGTGTGATTGGGAGACAGAGTCCCCTCGCTAGGCAGATCCAGGGATCCTAGCGGCACCTCTGTGTACTCACTGTGTGATCCCCCTACAGTACTAGCAGCTACAAGAGGAGGGTATAAGGTAAGGTGACAGCTCTGCGGCTACCATGGTAACATCATCCTTACATAACCATGCAGCCGTCCCGTCCTGCCGGTGCCGGCCCTCCATAGCCTCACCTGCCCCGGGTTTCTCTCGCTCCCGCCTCTTCCTTTTTCGGGTGGGCTTCAGCCAGGCCTTGTCCATCTTCCATTTCTTCTTGGCTTTCTTCTTCAGGCTGCTGGAGCTCTGCAGAGACAGGGCAGGCGTCACTACACAGTACATGCGGGCACATGACTACGTCTGCGGGGCACGCAGCTACTCACCCTCTCGGACTGGTTCCCAGACCCTTCTTCTTCCTCCTCCTCCTCTTCTTCATCCTGCCATTAGATAATACACTCAGTGTCTAGATAATGGCTCCTTCTCCTTAGACAATGCTCACGTCTCTGATCTACCTTGCTGTCACTGTCTCCTTGGTCCTCCATGGACATGCTGTCATAGAAAAGGCTGAACTCTGCGCCCACATCTGGCTCCCAGTCCTCGCCCTCCATGCAGTCAGGGTCCCGGGAAGATCCTGGAGCCGGGGAGGAGGGGATTGAACGCCCCTGGGAGGAAAGTAAGAAGACTGAAGATTAACCTAATTGCTCCAAAATTCCAGGACATTTCATTGATCGGAGTTCCGGTATTCTGATACGCGACTCCAAAGCCTGAGCCATCACAAGACCTAGGGTTTAATGGGAAAAATCAAACAGTGAAGAAAGCGAGGGACCCCCATTAATCATATCGTGGTCCCTGACGCACTGGGTGACAACTGCTGATAGGATTCCTCTTATACAATGTGGACAGGTATAATAGCAGCAGCATGCAGGACATTGTACAGCAGTACTGAGCAGTGTAGCTGTGATTCCAGCTCTGAGAGGAGATAAAACACTTACTAGAAAGCAGCAGCATGGAGGACATAATGCTGCAGTACTGAGCTATGTAGCTGTGATTCCAGCTCTGAGATGACACACTAAAGAGCAGCAGCATGGAGGACATTATACAGCAGTACTGTGCAATGTAGCTGTGATTTCAGCTCTGGGATGACACACTAAAGAGCAGCAGCATGGAGGACATTGTACAGCAGTACTGAGCAATATAGCTGTGACTCCAGCTCTGAGATGACACACTACAGAGCAACAGCATGGAGGACATTATACAGCAGTACTGAGCAGAGTAGCTGTGAAGCAGCAGCAGCATGGAGGACATTATACAGCAGTACTGAGCAGAGTAGCTGTGATTCCAGCTCTGAGATGACACTAAAGAGCAGCAGCATGGAGGACATTATACAGCAGTACTGAGCAGAGTAGCTGTAAAGCAGCAGCAGCATGGAAAACATTATACAGCAGTACTGAGCAATGTAGCTGTGATTCCAGCTCTGAGATGACACACTACAGAGCAGCAGCATGGAGGACATTATACAGCAGTACTGAGCAGAGTAGCTGTGATTCCAGCTCTGGGATGACACACTACAGAGCAGCAGCATGGAGGACATTATACAGCAGTACTGAGCAATATAGCTGTGACTCCAGCTCTGAGATGACACACTAAAGAGCAGCAGCATGGAAAACATTATACAATACTGAGCAGGGTAGCTGTGATTCCAGCTCTGAGATGACACACTAAAGAGCAGCAGCATGGAGGACATTATACAGCAGTACTGTGCAATGTAGCTGTGATTTCAGCTCTGGGATGACACACTAAAGAGCAGCAGCATGGACGACATTATACAGCAGTACTGAGCAATATAGCTGTGACTCCAGCTCTGAGGTGACACACTACAGAGCAGCAGCATGGAGGACATTATACAGCAGTACTGAGCAGAGTAGCTGTGAAGCAGCAGCAGCAGCATGGAGGACATTATACAGCAGTACTGAGCAGAGTAGCTGTGATTCCAGCTCTGAGATGACACTAAAGAGCAGCAGCATGGAGGACATTATACAGCAGTACTGAGCAGAGTAGCTGTGAAGCAGCAGAAGCATGGAAAACATTATACAGCAGTACTGAGCAGAGTAGCTGTGATTCCAGCTCTGAGATGACACACTGCAGAGCAGCAGCATGGAGGACATTATACAGCAGTACTGAGCAGAGTAGCTGTGATTCCAGCTCTGGGATGACACACTACAGAGCAGCAGCATGGAGGACATTATACAGCAGTACTGAGCAGAGTAGCTGTGATTCCAGCTCTGAGATGACACACTGCAGAGCAGCAGCATGGAGGACATTATACAGCAGTACTGAGCAGAGTAGCTGTGATTCCAGCTCTGGGATGACACACTACAAAGCAGCAGCATGGAGGACATTATACAGCAGTACTGAGCAATATAGCTGTGACTCCAGCTCTGAGATGACACACTAAAGAGCAGCAGCATGGAGGACATTATGCAGCAGTACTGTGTAATGTAGCTGTGATTCCAGCTCTGAGATAAGATCACACACTAATAAGCAGCAGCATGGAGGACATTATATAGGAGTACTGAGCAGTGTAGCGGTGATTCCAGCTCTGAGGTGAGATAAAACACATACTAGAAAGCAGCAGCATGGAAGACATTAAACAGAAATACAGAGCAGTGTACTGTCATTACATTTCTGAGATGAGACAAATTAAATACTACAAAGCAGCAGTATGCAAAACATTATACAGCAGCACTGAGCAAGGTCGCCGATTCCAGTTCTGATATTAGATAAAACTCATACTAGAAAGCAGCATCAGCAGTATGTAGGGCATTATACAGCAGTACTGAGCAGTGTAGCTCCGACTCCAGCTCTGAGATTAGATAAAACCCATACTATAAAGCGGCATCAGCAGCATGGAGGACATTATACAGCAGCATGGAGGACATTATACAGCAGCAGCATGGAGGACATTATACAGCAGCATGGAGGACATTATACAGCAGCATGGAGGACATTATACAGCAGCATGGAGGACATTATACAGCAGCATGGAGGACGTTATGCAGCAGTACTGAGCAGCTTAACTGTGATTCCAGCACTGAGGTGATGAAACGTACTAGAAAGTAGCGCCATAAGGTACATTATGCAACACTACTGATTCATGGTGGCTGTGAATCCAGCACTTGGTTGTGATAAACCACTTAATAAAAAGCTGCAGTAACATCGTTCTGCCTCTATCACTGCCCTCCTCCCCCCATAGACTTCAATGAGCAGCTGAAATCCATCAATTTGGAGCAATACACATTTTAGCTGCATTTCTGTGTGAATGATGAAATCAGGAGAGAGGTGGCTCATAAGTGGGGAAAGAGGCCTAATTTTCTGATAAGATATATTACAAAGTTTCATATATTTGCTGTGATTGTTGAGTTGTAAAGTTTTTTTTAAATGACCGTGACCGGAAATACGGTGATGACAAAATATAATTTCTCCCCCACGGTTTAATGTTCACTTACTTCACAGTCCTTGGACATGGCAGCAAGTGTATGAGCGTTGTGCAAGGAGCTGGTTCTTTTCTGTGTGGAATCTGAAAAAAGAAAATTAGAAGAAAATGTCATTACAAGTATACAAAGCTCCGGGGCAGCGAATTTTCCAGTACTGGGGTCTCCATGAGGGTCTGTCCATAGCTCGTGGCGGGTAGGACCGCACATGCTCATTTATCCCCTCCATTGTGTGGATTTCTTGTACCCGATTCTCCAGTCCAGAGGTTGAGGGCGGTCATATTTACCACCCATGTGGATTAGGATATAATAATAATATTTATTCATTTATATAGCGCTGTTAATTACACAGCGCTTTACATACATTGGCAACACTGCCCCCATTGGGGCTCACAATCTAGAGTCCCTATCTGTATGTCTTTTGGAGTGTGGGAGGAGACCGGAGAACCCGGAGGAAACCCACGCAAACACGGGGAGAACATACAAACTCCTTACAGATGGTGTCATTAGTGGGTTTTGAACCCAGGACCCCAGCACTGCAAGACTGCAGTGCTAACCACTGAGCCACCACAAGACTGCAGTGCTAACCACTGAGCCACCGCAAGACTGCAGTGCTAACCACTGAGCCACCGCAAGACTGCAGTGCTAACCACTGAGCCACCGCAAGACTGCAGTGCTAACCACTGGGCCACCGCAAGACTGCAGTGCTAACCACTGGGCCACCACAAGACTGCAGTGCTAACCACTGGGCCACCGCAAGACTGCAGTGCTAACCACTGGGCCACCGCAAGACTGCAGTGCTAACCACTGGGCCACCACAGGACTGCAGTGCTAACCACTGAGCCACACGACTGCAGTGCTAACCACTGGGTCACCACAAGACTGCAGTGCTAACCACTGAGCCACCACAGGACTGCAGTGCTAACCACTGAGCCACACGACTGCAGTGCTAACCACTGGGCCACCACAAGACTGCAATGCTAACCACTGAGCCACTACAGGACTGCAGTGCTAACCACTGAGCCGTTGAGGATATAATCATAGCTCGGGCTGCCCCTCCCCAGAATCATTGCGGCACTGTACCTGGGCTGTTTCTATTTCCCATGATGTCTCTCCTCATACTTGGCTTCATTCCACTTGTAAAGAACATTCCTCCTGCCGACATCTACAAGACAAAGATAAATGGTCAAATCCACATGACCGCAGAACACCAAATCCACAGCGGGGAACAGTGGGGCGAGCCACTTACGAGGCCGGCGCGGGGGATGGTCTTTCTTGCCCGGTGCACTTTGTCCACCCCATCACGGTTAATATTCAGCAGTCGCATGGCCAGGGTTTGCGTGGTGTGGGGACTCTTCCCAGCGCCGGTCAGAGACATCTTGGCTCTGCTGGAGACCGGGGAAGACGTCACGGATGGAGGTCCTGGGAGGGACTTGGATGCATGACCTTTCAAGAGAAAAAGCAGACTGTAGCTATGTACCCAACGCACGGTGCTGCCTTATAATGATCAGGAGGTCACACCGGATCGTACCTGACAATCCTCGAGCCGGAGGGGAAAAGTTCAGGTTCTCCTTCTCAGTCTCCACAGCGTCTTCCTCCTTGGTTGTCAGGAGGCCCAGAGACACATCCTTTTTCACTTCAGCAATGGCATCGCCTAAAAAAGATAAAAGATTATCCACCTGTGCAGAACTGAGTGTAAAGGGGGCTGGGTGACGCACGACCAGTACGGTGTCCAAAAAATTCATCAAGCCCCTCACACTTACCCCTGGCAGAAGGCAATGCCTTCACGTCTTTCTCATGAGGGGGGTCTCTCTCCGATTCCCTCGCGGCCAGCATCTGAATGGAGAAGAGTTTACAACGCTTAAGTACGATCCACAGTGAAGGTTGGGAGGTCTGGTGGGCACAGTGAAGGTCGGGAGGTCTGGTGGGCACAGTGAAGGTCGGGAGGTCTGGTGGGCACAGTGAAGGTCGGGAGGTCTGGTGGGCACAGTGAAGGTCGGGAGGTCTGGTGGGCACAGTGAAGGTCGGGAGGTCTGGTGGCCACAGTGAAGGTCGGGAGGTCTGGTGGCCACAGTGAAGGTCGGGAGGTCTGGTGGCCACAGTGAAGGTCGGGAGGTCTGGTGGGCACAGTGAAGGTCGGAGGTCTGGTGGGCACAGTGAAGGTCGGGAGGTCTGGTGGGCACAGTGAAGGTCGGGAGGTCTGGTGGGCACAGTGAAGGTCGGGAGGTCTGGTGGGCACAGTGAAGGTCGGAGGTCTGGTGGGCACAGTGAAGGTCGGGAGGTCTGGTGGGCACAGTGAAGGTCGGGAGGTCTGGTGGGCACAGTGAAGGTCGGGAGGTCTGGTGGCCACAGTGAAGGTCGGGAGGTCTGGTGGCCACAGTGAAGGTCGGGAGGTCTGGTGGCCACAGTGAAGGTCGGGAGGTCTGGTGGCCACAGTGAAGGTCGGGAGGTCTGGTGGCCACAGTGAAGGTCGGACGTCTGGTGGCCACAGTGAAGGTCGGACGTCTGGTGGCCACAGTGAAGGTCGGACGTCTGGTGGCCACAGTGAAGGTCGGACGTCTGGTGGCCACAGTGAAGGTCGGACGTCTGGTGGCCACAGTGAAGGTCGGACGTCTGGTGGCCACAGTGAAGGTCGGACGTCTGGTGGCCACAGTGAAGGTCGGACGTCTGGTGGCCACAGTGAAGGTCGGACGTCTGGTGGCCACAGTGAAGGTCGGACGTCTGGTGGCCACAGTGAAGGTCGGACGTCTGGTGGCCACAGTGAAGGTCGGACGTCTGGTGGCCACAGTGAAGGTCGGAGGTCTGGTGGCCACAGTGAAGGTCGGAGGTCTGGTGGCCACAGTGAAGGTCGGAGGTCTGGTGGCCACAGTGAAGGTCGGGAGGTCTGGTGGCCACAGTGAAGGTCGGGAGGTCTGGTGGCCACAGTGAAGGTCGGGAGGTCTGGTGGCCACAGTGAAGGTCGGGAGGTCTGGTGGCCACAGTGAAGGTCGGGAGGTCTGGTGGCCACAGTGAAGGTCGGGAGGTCTGGTGGCCACAGTGAAGGTCGGGAGGTCTGGTGGCCACAGTGAAGGTCGGACGTCTGGTGGCCACAGTGAAGGTCGGACGTCTGGTGGCCACAGTGAAGGTCGGACGTCTGGTGGCCACAGTGAAGGTCGGACGTCTGGTGGCCACAGTGAAGGTCAGAGTTCTGGTGGCCACAGTGAAGGTCAGAGTTCTGGTGGCCACAGTGAAGGTCGGAGGTCTGGTGGCCACAGTGAAGGTCGGAGGTCTGGTGGCCACAGTGAAGGTCGGAGGTCTGGTGGCCACAGTGAAGGTCAGAGTTCTGGTGACCACAGTGAAGGTCGGAGGTCTGGTGGCCACAGTGAAGGTCGGAGGTCTGGTGGCCACAGTGAAGGTCGGAGGTCTGGTGGCCACAGTGAAGGTCGGAGGTCTGGTGGCCACAGTGAAGGTCGGAGGTTTGGGGGGGGGGGGGGGGTCACAGCTCAGAGATCCACACTGATCCTATCAGAAAAGGAGCACCAGGTACTCCGTGATCTTAGGTTACAGGCTCTGAGAATTATTGGGACCCCATTACAAAGCCCACCCCCAACCCCTTCCCGGACTCTGAATGTGTCACAACTGCTGTACCCAGCAAACTGAGTGACATTGCTGGAATGAAGGGCTCTTTTTCTACAATGCAATGCCATCAGTTGTGGTATCAAAAACCTGGTGACAGGTTCTAGTTTAGTGGTTTTTACAACAGAAGAGGAGCTCCCACTATTCCCACACCAATACAAAGACATTGAGTAATGGGGGAATGCCTCTAGGTCTGCTATACAGTTGTGCTCAAAAGTTTACACACCTTTTTTCAGAGAATATGAATGATAACACAATCTTTTTTCCACTCGTGGTTAGTGGTCGGGTGACGCCATTTATTGTCACTTCTGTGTTTTCTCTTTTTAAAACATAATGACAACCAAAAACATCCAAATGACCCTGATCAAAAGTTCACATCCCCCAGTTCTTAATCCCGTGTATTGCCCCCTCTAACATCAATGACAGCTTGAAGTCTTTTGTGGCAGTTGTGGATGAGGCTCTTTATTTTCTCAGATGGTGAAGCTGCCCATTCTTCTTGGTCTGATGGTAAAGCCGCCCATTCTTCTTAATCAGATGGTAAAGCCGCCCATTCTTCTTGGTCAGATGGTAAAGCTGCCCATTCTTCTTGGTCAGATGGTGAAGCTGCATATTCTTCTTGGTCAGATGGTAAAGCCGCCCATTCTTCTTGGCGCCTCCAGTTCCTGTAAATTCCTGGTCTTTCTTGGATGAACTGCACACTTTAGTTCTTCCCAGAGTGGCTCAATGATATTGAGGTCATGAGACTGAGATGGCCACTCCAGAACCTTCACTTTGTTCTGCTGTAGCCAGTGACAGGTTGACTTAGCCTTGTGTTTTGGATCGTTCTCATGTTGGAACGTCCAAGTACGTCCCATGCGCAGCTTCTGCGCTAATGAGTGCAAAGTTGCCTCCAGTATTTGCTGATAATGTGCTGCATTCATCTTTCCTTCAACTTTGACCAAGTTTTCTGTGCCTTTGCAGCTCACACATACCCACATCATCAACGATCCACCTCCATGCTTTACTGTAGGAATGGTGTTCCTTTCATCATAGGCCTTGTTAACACCTCTCCAAATGTAATGTTTATGGTTGTGGCCAAAAATTCCCTTGTTCCATAAGTTTGGAGTCTTGTCTCTGTGGTATTTGGTGTATTGTAGGTGAGATACTTTGTGGTATTTGCGCAGTAATTACTTTCTTCTGGCGGCCCGACCATGCAGCCCATTTTTCTTCAAGAGCCTCCTTATTGTGCATCTTGAAGCAGCCGCACCGCTAGTTTTCAGTGAGTCCTGTATTGCAGCTGATGTTATTTTGGATTTTTTTTTTTGCATCCCGAACAATTTCCCTGGCAGTTGTGGCTGAAATTTTTGTTCATCTACCTGATCGTGGTTTGGTTTTTACAGAGCCCCTGATTTGTTAATCACAGTTTGAACAGTGCTGACTGGCATTATCAATTCCTCTGATATCTTTTTGTATCCCTTTCCTGTTTTATACAGTTCAACTATCTTTTCCCATAGATCCATGGACAATTCATTTGATTTCCCCATGACTCACAATCCAGAAACGTCAGTGTCTGGATGAAAGATGCGAGAGTCTGTCTGGATCCCAAAAACTCACTAAGCTTTTATGCACGCACTGATTACAAGCAAACAGGTCACAGGGGAGGATGTTACCATTTGTGTCACCTTCTGTGCATGTTATCAGCCAAAATCACCACGGTATGTGAACTTTTGATCAGGGTCATTTGGATGTTTTTGGTTGTCATTAGCATTTAAAAAAAAGAAAACATCTACCATCTGACCAAGAAGAATGGGCAGCTTTACCATCTGACCAAGAAGAATGGGCAGCTTTAACATCAGACCAAGAAGAATGGGCAGCTTTACCATCAGACCTAAAAGAATGGGCGGCTTTACCATCTGACCAAGAAGAATGGGCGGCTTTACCATCTGACCAAGAATGGGCGGCTTTACCATCTGATTAAGAAGAATGGGCAGCTTCACCATCTGAGAAAATAAAGAGCCTCATCCACAACTGCCACAAAAGACTTCAAGCTGTCATTGATGTTAGAGGGGGCAATACACGGGATTAAGAACTGGGGGATGTCAACTTTTGATCAGGGTCATTTGGATGTGTTTTTGGTTGTCATTATGTTTTAAAAAGAGAAAACACAGAAGTGACAATAAATGGCTTCACCTGACCACTAACCATGAGCGGAAAAAAAAATTGTGTTATTCATATTCTCTTAAAAAAGGCCTATAAAGAAAAAAAAAACCTGGGGTATGTAAACTTTTGTACACAACTGTATATATAATCCTATTACCCCCTACCAGGATCAGATTGGCTTCCTGTCAGTGCATCAGGGGTGTTACTCTGCATTATAAGAGCGATAAAAGGGACCTGTCCCTACAGCCATAGATTCAGGCAGCAGGAACAGTCCCCGGCTGGATACTTTGCTGTTAGGTGTTTCTTTATGAATACCTGTGGAGTTTCAGAGAAAACCATTTTCTAGTTCAGTCCGGAGCTCATTGCTACAATTGATTGACATGTCTTTGGTGTGTGTGTGTATAGGAAGAAGAAAATGGACCCAGCACTGAAAATCCAAAAACTTAAAATTCAAAAAACTTTATTGGACACCTAAAATCTTGAATCTACAAAGGGATCCATAAGGTGAAAAATATACATAAGAGCCCTCACCTTACGCGTTTCGAATGAAAAATAAAAACAAGTCCTTAATCATATTTGACGTCCGAAATGCGTAAGGTGCTCTTATGTGAATTTTTCACCTTATGGATCCCTTTGTAGATTCAAGATTTTAGGTGTCCAATAAAGGTTTTTGAATTTTAAGTTTTTGGATTTTCGGTGCTGCGTCCATCTTCCTCAAATCCTTTTCAGCTTTGCACCAGTTTAGCCTGTCTGGAGGACTGCGAGCACCTTTAAGTCCTGGAGCACAATTGCCTAAGGTAAGCTGAAGCCTTTCCCCTTTTCTATATAGGAAGAGACCTGTGAATCAACAGGAGCAATGGGGGGATGAGACAAGACGGGCCAGTCAGGTCTCGCTCTATAGACTTTGTACGGCTAGAGACCTGAGTAGTCTCAGAAGCTTGCTATTATTACCATCTTGTCAGTTAGCCATTAAAAGGATTCAACCACTGAGAACTTCAGTTCTTTTAAACAATTTTTTATCTGGTTTCTCAAATGTTTTCTTTGAAACTGCAACAAGAAAGAGTAAGGCTGCGTGCCCACGATCAGTATTTTTAGCGTTTTGGACATAGCATGCGTCAGCTGCATCCAATACGCTGCGTTGTACAGTACAACTACAGTGGATGGATTTCTAGAAATCCTGTGCCCACTATCATTCTTTTTTCCGCAGCAAACACTGACTTGCGGTGCATCTTTCCAGACCGCAACATGTCAATTGTTTGCTGCGGAATCGCACGCGTCCTCCGTAGGGAGAACACAAGCGAGGGACTGGAGCGCACTGAACCCTGATCCCACGATCATGCACAGCGCCGACCTCACCAGCGCTATGCTCGTACCTGCCCATAATCTCGCGCCTGCGCATTTAGCTCACCGGTGCGAGCGAGGGCAGCTATGTTTTCTGCTCTGCCCGCGATATGGCGGAGCAAACTGCGCCTGCGCGAGCAGACCTAATTGCACAGGTGCGAGATTTGAAAATGCGACGAGGAGGATGACTGAGGCGTCATCCCGTCAGTCAAGGAAGGAGGATAAAGGAGCAGAAAATGAGCCCGCCCATCTGGCCAACCAAGGTAATTAGCATACCTAACGGCCAGGATTTATAAAGTTATTTTTGGGGTCCGGAAGGGGAGTCAGAGGCAAGGTGCACCTTCATAGAACGCAGCCCAGGAGCTGCAGAAGGGGAGACTTTTAGTTTAATAGGTAAAAATCTAGCGACAGGTTCCCTTTAAAGCGAACCTGTCAGGTCCCATATGCACTCTGATCTAGAAGCAGGGTGATGTGTGGCCTAGTAACCCCTTCCTACCCGACCCTGGGTTGTAATATTGGGTAATATGAATGTATAAAAATACGTTTTATTACTGACATGTTCCCTATGTAAATGATCAGAGACATTAGCCCCCTGTGGGCGTCGCACCATGGATTTACATGAGTGACTTTACCGCTGATCCTTGAGATCCCGCGCGTGCGCACTTGCCATTCCCGCAGCTTTGTTATCTGATGCTTGCTTCTCGGCTTCAGACGCGCTCTGCGCATGGTCGGAACCGCAGGAGTCTTCTGAGCATGTGCAGTGCGCATCTGAAGCCGAGGAGCAAACACCTGGATAACACGGCTGCGGGAATGGTAAGCGCGCACGCGCGGGATCTCCAGGAGCTGACGGTGACGTCACTCATGTAAATCCATGGTATCACGCCCACAGGGACGTACTACCACGAAAAGCGTGCAAACGCCCACGGGGCGATGCGACACCCAAGGGACTAGACCATCTGATCATTTACATAAGGAACATGTCAGTAATAAAACATTTTTATACATTCATATTACACAATATTACAACCCAGGGTCGGGTAGGAAGGGGTTACTAGGCCACACATCACCCTGCTTCTAGGTCAGAACGCATATGGGACCTGACAGGTTCCCTTTAAAGGGCCGTCTCGTCAATTATTTCAACATTTTTCCTGTTTTTGCCCCTGAGGACAAGGTGTCAGCAGAGATAAATAAGAAATCCCCACACATTAGTCTAGGTTCACGTTTCCGTTAAATTGTATCAGTCACAATCCACGGCTCTAGTAAACAATGCAACGTTTAGCGGATCCTGTTGTGTCCCATAGACTTGTATTAGTGGCGGACTGTGACTGATGACCTTGCGTTGCATCCGCTGAGTCGCGGTCAGTCGTTTTTGGTCTGACCGCGGGGCGGAAACAACACAGAATAACGTTTTTCGGGCCGTCAAAATGAATGCACCGCGCAGGAATCCGCCGCCGCTTGTAATGTTTGGCTATGGCGCTGAATTCCGTCATGTTCTACTGAGCATGCCCAGCATGTTTGGGACAGCCCAGTGGGTGTGCCAAACGGATCACGACGGATCCGTCAAAAAACGGACGCATAGCGGATGTAATGGACGCAACGGATCAGTTTTTTAACAGGATTCCTGTGAAAAACAAATCCGTTGCGTCAGATGACATCTAAAAAACGACGGATCTGTTGCTGATGGATTTAAAACAACGGAAGTGTGAACCTAGCCTAAGCAGTGACTGGCGCCCGTGTATGTCCTGGGGGGGGGGGGGGGGAACGCAGATAGATGTGATGTTACAGGTCATCCTGCAGGAATACAATCCCCCCAATACTCTCCTCCCAGCCCCCGTCGCTTGGTGTCAGTGAATAGGCACAATCTCTGGTACGGGGCGGCCGCAGCTCAGAGACTGGACTACACCTGATGCAATTGTGACAAACCCTCAGCTGTGACAGCCGCTCATCAGACGCTTCTACTGCTATTATCTTCACTGACAGTGGCAGACATCACTATTTGTACTTTCCAGCTGCTGTGGGACTACAACACCCAGAAAGCACAGCAGGAGCTGCTGGGAGTTGTAGTTCTGCACCAGTCTCTGCACACACCTTGTATTTGCCGGTTATTATGGCATTACAGCACTAAACACGCCGGCAGGAGCTGCTGGGAGTTGTAGTTCTCCCCCAGTCACTGCACAGATCTTGTATTTGCCGGTTACTATAGCATTACAGCACTAAACACGCCGGCCAGGGGCTGCTGGGAGTTGTAGTTCTGCACCAGTCTCTGCACACATCTTGTATTTCCTGGTTACTATGGCATTACAGCACTAAACACGCCGGCCAGGGGCTGCTGGGAGTTGTAGTTCTGCACCAGTCTCTGCACACATCTTGTATTTCCCGGTTACTATGGCATTACAGCACTAAACACGCCGGCAGGAGCTGCTGGGAGTTGTAGTTCTCCCCCAGTCTCTGCACACACCTTGTATTTCCCGGTTACTATGGCATTACAGCACTAAACACGCTGGCAGGGGCTGCTGGGAGTTGTAGTTCTCCCCCAGTCACTGCACACATCTTGTATTTGCCGGTTACTATGGCATTACAGCACTAAACACGCCGGCCAGGGGCTGCTGGGAGTTGTAGTTCTCCCCCAGCCACTGCACACATCTTGTATTTCCCGGTTACTATGGCATTACAGCACTAAACACGCTGGCAGGGGCTGCTGGGAGTTGTAGTTCTCCCCCAGTCACTGCACACATCTTGTATTTGCCGGTTACTATGGCATTACAGCACTAAACACGCCGGCAGGGGCTGCTGGGAGTTGTAGTTCTCCCCCAGCCACTGCACACATCTTGTATTTCCCGGTTACTATGGCATTACAGCACTAAACACGCCGGCAGGAGCTGCTGGGAGTTGTAGTGCAGCGCCAGTCTCTGCACACATCTTGTATTTCCCGGTTACTATGGCATTACAGCACTAAACACGCCGGCAGGAGCTGCTGGGAGTTGTAGTTCTGCACCAGTCTCTGCACACACCTTGTATTTCCCGGTTACTATGGCATTACAGCACTAAACACGCCGGCAGGAGCTGCTGGGAGTTGTAGTTCTCCCCCAGTCACTGCACAGATCTTGTATTTGCCGGTTACTATGGCATTACAGCACTAAACACGCCGGCAGGAGCTGCTGGGAGTTGTAGTTCTCCCCCAGTCACTGCACACATCTTGTATTTCCCGGTTACTATGGCATTACAGCACTAAACACGCCGGCAGGAGCTGCTGGGAGTTGTAGTTCTCCACCAGTCTCTGCACACATCTTGTATTTCCTGGTTACTATGGCATTACAGCACTAAACACGCCGGCAGGAGCTGCTGGGAGTTGTAGTGCAGCGCCAGTCTCTGCACACATCTTGTATTTCCCGGTTACTATGGCATTACAGCACTAAACACGCCGGCAGGAGCTGCTGGGAGTTGTAGTTCTGCACCAGTCTCTGCACACATCTTGTATTTCCCGGTTACTATGGCATTACAGCACTAAACACGCCGGAAGGAGCTGCTGGGAGTTGTAGTTCTCCACCAGTCACTGCACACATCTTGTATTTCCCGGTTACTATGGCATTACAGCACTAAACACGCCGGCAGGAGCTGCTGGGAGTTGTAGTTCTCCACCAGTCACTGCACACATCTTGTATTTCACGGTTACTATAGCATTACAGCACTAAACACGCCGGCAGGAGCTGCTGGGAGTTGTAGTTCTCCCCCAGTCACTGCACACATCTTGTATTTCCCGGTTACTATGGCATTACAGCACTAAACACGCCGGCAGGAGCTGCTGGGAGTTGTAGTTCTCCACCAGTCACTGCACACATCTTGTATTTCCCGGTTACTATGGCATTACAGCACTAAACACGCCGGCCAGGGGCTGCTGGGAGTTGTAGTTCTCCACCAGTCACTGCACACATCTTGTATTTCCCGGTTACTATGGCATTACAGCACTAAACACGCCGGCAGGAGCTGCTGGGAGTTGTAGTTCTCCACCAGTCACTGCACACATCTTGTATTTCCCGGTTACTATGGCATTACAGCACTAAACACGCCGGCAGGAGCTGCTGGGAGTTGTAGTTCTCCACCAGTCACTGCACACATCTTGTATTTCCCGGTTACTATGGCATTACAGCACTAAACACGCCGGCCAGGGGCTGCTGGGAGTTGTAGTGCAGCGCCAGTCTCTGCACACATCTTGTATTTCCCGGTTACTATGGCATTACAGCACTAAACATGCCGGCAGGAGCTGCTGGGAGTTGTAGTGCAGCGCCAGTCTCTGCACACATCTTGTATTTCCCGGTTACTATGGCATTACAGCACTAAACACGCCGGGCAGGGGCTGCTGGGAGTTGTAGTTCTCCCCCAGTCTCTGCACACACCTTGTATTTCCCGGTTACTATGGCATTACAGCACTAAACACGCCGGGCAGGGGCTGCTGGGAGTTGTAGTGCAGCGCCAGTCTCTGCAGTCTGCCCCGGCACCACCTGTTGCTCCATTCTCCCTCTCCCCTTTGTCTGAGTCTGCCCCTCGTCTCCTCCCAGTCTCTCACCACACTCCTCCCTCCATTTCCCAGCACTGTCCCCCGGCTCCGCTGCTCTCCGGCCCGCCCGACCCCTCACTATCCCCACACTGTATGTCTCACTCTTTCTCCCGCCGCCTCCATGGCTCCTCAGCGCACACCACCACTTCCTGTCTGGTCACTGACGTCACATCCGGCTCTACTCTCACCTGATTGGACGGGCCAATCTCCAAAGGGCGTGTCCTAATGCTGTACACCCATCTGGTCTTTGATTGGCTCCTCCGTCGCCATGGAGAGATACGTTCTGTCGGCTGTTCTCCGATTGGACGACGTGTCCCTCTCTCTTGTAGTCTTATTGTAAACATTTTTTTTTCTTGGGGCAAGGATCACGTGATCGGCAGCTGATTGGCTGCGATTCATCCAAGCCTCGTTGTCACGTGCGGGTCGTTTTCTTAAAACGGCAATGCTATTATTTTTTTTTAAGGAGGTGGGGGCTCCATGTGCAGCAGAAGTTCAGAGCTTTTTATCATTATTCTTTATTTATGGCCACCATTGATGCCATGGTGCTGTACATGTGCGGCGCCCTGCAGAGCAGTGTATATGTATACAATGAGGGCGGTCAGTGTGCAGAGCAGTGTATATAATGAGGGCGGTCAGTGTGCAGAGCAGTGTATATGTATACAATGAGGGCGGTCAGTGTGCAGAGCAGTGTATATAATGAGGGCGGTCAGTGTGCAGAGCAGTGTATATAATGAGGGCGGTCAGTGTATATAATGAGGGCGGTCAGTGTGCAGAGCAGTGTATATAATGAGGGCGGTCAGTGTGCAGAGCAGTGTATATAATGAGGGCGGTCAGTGTGCAGAGCAGTGTATATAATGAGGGCGGTCAGTGTGCAGAGCAGTGTATATAATGAGGGCGGTCAGTGTGCAGAGCAGTGTATATAATGAGGGCGGTCAGTGTGCAGAGCAGTGTATATAATGAGGGTGGTCAGTGTATATAATGAGGGCGGTCAGCGTGCAGAGCAGTGTATATAATGAGGGCGGTCAGTGTATATAATGAGGGCGGTCAGTGTGCAGAGCAGTGTATATAATGAGGGCGGTCAGTGTGCAGAGCAGTATATACAATGAGGGCGGTCAGTGTGCAGAGCAGTGTATATAATGAGGGCGGTCAGTGTGCAGAGCAGTGTATATAATGAGGGCGGTCAGTGTGCAGAGCAGTGTATATAATGAGGGCGGTCAGTGTATATAATGAGGGCGGTCAGTGTGCAGAGCAGTGTATATAATGAGGGCGGTCAGTGTGCAGAGCAGTGTATATAATGAGGGCGGTCAGTGTGCAGAGCAGTGTATATAATGAGGGCGGTCAGTGTGCAGAGCAGTATATACAATGAGGGCGGTCAGTGTGCAGAGCAGTGTATATAATGAGGGCGGTCAGTGTATATAATGAGGGCGGTCAGTGTGCAGAGCAGTGTATATAATGAGGGCGGTCAGTGTGCAGAGCAGTGTATATAATGAGGGCGGTCAGTGTGCAGAGCAGTGTATATAATGAGGGCGGTCAGTGTGCAGAGCAGTGTATATAATGAGGGCGGTCAGTGTGCAGAGCAGTGTATATAATGAGGGCGGTCAGTGTGCAGAGCAGTGTATATAATGAGGGCGGTCAGTGTGCAGAGCAGTGTATATAATGAGGGCGGTCAGTGTGCAGAGCAGTGTATATAATGGGGGCGGTCAGTGTATATAATGAGGGCGGTCAGTGTGCAGAGCAGTGTATATAATGGGGGCGGTCAGTGTATATAATGAGGGCGGTCAGTGTATATAATGAGGGCGGTCAGTGTGCAGAGCAGTGTATACAATGAGGGCGGTCAGTGTGCAGAGCAGTGTATACAATGAGGGCGGTCAGTGTGCAGAGCAGTGTATACAATGAGGGCGGTCAGCGTGCAGAGCAGTGTATATAATGAGGGCGGTCAGTGTGCAGAGCAGTGTATACAATGAGGGCGGTCAGTGTGCAGAGCAATGTATATAATGAGGGCGGTCAGTGTATATAATGGGGGCGGTCAGTGTATATAATGAGGGCGGTCAGTGTGCAGAGCAGTGTATATAATGAGGGCGGTCAGTGTGCAGAGCAATGTATATAATGAGGGCGGTCAGTGTGCAGAGCACTGTATATAATGAGGGCGGTCAGTGTATATAATGAGGGCGGTCAGTGTATATAATGAGGGCGGTCAGTGTATATAATGAGGGCAGTCAGTGTATATAATGAGGGCGGTCAGTGTATATAATGAGGGCGGTCAGTGTGCAGAGCAGTGTATACAATGAGGGCGGTCAGTGTGCAGAGCAGTGTATATAATGAGGGCGGTCAGTGTATATAATGAGGGCAGTCAGTGTGCAGAGCAGTGTATATAATGAGGGCGGTCAGTGTATATAATGAGGGCAGTCAGTGTGCAGAGCAGTGTATATAATGAGGGCGGTCAGTGTATATAATGAGGGCGGTCAGTGTGCAGAGCAGTGTATATAATGAGGGCGGTCAGTGTGCAGAGCAGTGTATATAATGAGGGCGGTCAGTGTGCAGAGCAGTGTATATAATGGGAGCGGTCAGTGTATATAATGAGGGCGGTCAGTGTGCAGAGCAGTGTATACAATGAGGGCGGTCAGTGTGCAGAGCAGTGTATATAATGAGGGCGGTCAGTGTGCAGAGCAGTGTATATAATGAGGGCGGTCAGTGTGCAGAGCAGTGTATATAATGAGGGCGGTCAGTGTATATAATGAGGGCGGTCAGTGTGCAGAGCAGTGTATATAATGAGGGCGGTCAGTGTGCAGAGCAGTGTATATAATGAGGGCGGTCAGTGTATATAATGAGGGCGGTCAGTGTGCAGAGCAGTGTATATAATGGGGGCGGTCAGTGTATATAATGAGGGCGGTCAGTGTGCAGAGCAGTGTATATAATGAGGGTGGTCAGTGTGCAGAGCAGTGTATACAATGAGGGCGGTCAGTGTGCAGAGCAGTGTATACAATGAGGGCGGTCAGTGTGCAGAGCAGTGTATACAATGAGGGCGGTCAGTGTGCAGAGCAGTGTATACAATGAGGGCGGTCAGTGTGCAGAGCAGTGTATACAATGAGGGCGGTCAGTGTGCAGAGCAGTGTATACAATGAGGGCGGTCAGTGTGCAGAGCAGTGTATATAATGAGGGCGGTCAGTGTATATAATGAGGGCGGTCAGTGTGCAGAGCAGTGTATATAATGAGGGCGGTCAGTGTGCAGAGCAGTGTATATAATGAGGGCGGTCAGTGTGCAGAGCAGTGTATATAATGGGGGCGGTCAGTGTATATAATGAGGGCGGTCAGTGTGCAGAGCAGTGTATATAATGAGGGCGGTCAGTGTGCAGAGCAGTGTATATAATGAGGGTGGTCAGTGTATATAATGAGGGTGGTCAGTGTGCAGAGCAGTGTATATAATGAGGGTGGTCAGTGTATATAATGAGGGCGGTCAGTGTGCAGAGCAGTGTATATAATGAGGGTGGTCAGTGTATATAATGAGGGCGGTCAGTGTGCAGAGCAGTGTATATAATGAGGGCGGTCAGTGTGCAGAGCAGTGTATATAATGAGGGTGGTCAGTGTATATAATGAGGGTGGTCAGTGTGCAGAGCAGTGTATATAATGAGGGCGGTCAGTGTGCAGAGCAGTGTATATAATGAGGGCGGTCAGTGTGCAGAGCAGTGTATATGAGGGCGGTCAGTGTGCAGAGCAGTGTATATAATGAGGGCGGTCAGTGTATATAATGAGGGCGGTCAGTGTGCAGAGCAGTGTATATAATGAGGGCGGTCAGTGTGCAGAGCAGTGTATATAATGGGGGCGGTCAGTGTATATAATGAGGTCGGTCAGTGTGCAGAGCAGTGTATATAATGAGGGCGGTCAGTGTGCAGAGCAGTGTATATAATGAGGGCGGTCAGTGTGCAGAGCAGTGTATATAATGAGGGCGGTCAGTGTGCAGAGCAGTGTATATAATGAGGGCGGTCAGTGTGCAGAGCAGTGTATATAATGAGGGCGGTCAGTGTGCAGAGCAGTGTATATGAGGGCGGTCAGTGTGCAGAGCAGTGTATATAATGAGGGCGGTCAGTGTGCAGAGCAGTGTATACAATGAGGGTGGTCAGTGTGCAGAGCAGTGTATACAATGAGGGCGGTCAGTGTGCAGAGCAGTGTATATAATGAGGGCGGTCAGTGTATATAATGAGGGCGGTCAGTGTGCAGAGCAGTGTATATAATGAGGGCGGTCAGTGTGCAGAGCAGTGTATATAATGAGGGCGGTCAGTGTGCAGAGCAGTGTATATAATGGGGGCGGTCAGTGTATATAATGAGGGCGGTCAGTGTGCAGAGCAGTGTATATAATGAGGGCGGTCAGTGTGCAGAGCAGTGTATATAATGAGGGCGGTCAGTGTATATAATGAGGGTGGTCAGTGTGCAGAGCAGTGTATATAATGAGGGTGGTCAGTGTATATAATGAGGGCGGTCAGTGTGCAGAGCAGTGTATATAATGAGGGCGGTCAGTGTGCAGAGCAGTCTATATAATGGGGGCGGTCAGTGTATATAATGAGGGCGGTCAGTGTGCAGAGCAGTGTATATAATGAGGGCGGTCAGTGTGCAGAGCAGTGTATATAATGGGGGCGGTCAGTGTATATAATGAGGGCGGTCAGTGTGCAGAGCAGTGTATATAATGAGGGCGGTCAGTGTGCAGAGCAGTGTATATAATGAGGGCGGTCAGTGTGCAGAGCAGTGTATATAATGAGGGCGGTCAGTGTGCAGAGCAGTGTATATAATGAGGGCGGTCAGTGTGCAGAGCAGTGTATATAATGAGGGCGGTCAGCGTGCAGAGCAGTGTATATAATGAGGGCGGTCAGTGTATATAATGAGGGCGGTCAGTGTGCAGAGCAGTGTATATAATGGGGGCGGTCAGTGTGCAGAGCAGTGTATATAATGAGGGCGGTCAGTGTGCAGAGCAGTGTATATGAGGGCGGTCAGTGTGCAGAGCAGTGTATATAATGAGGGCGGTCAGTGTGCAGAGCAGTGTATATAATGAGGGCGGTCAGTGTGCAGAGCAGTGTATATGAGGGCGGTCAGCGTGCAGAGCAGTGTATATAATGAGGGCGGTCAGTGTGCAGAGCAGTATATATAATGGGGGCGGTCAGTGTATATAATGAGGGCGGTCAGCGTGCAGAGCAGTGTATATAATGGGGGCGGTCAGTGTGCAGAGCAGTGTATATAATGAGGGCGGTCAGTGTATATAATGAGGGCGGTCAGTGTATATAATGAGGGCGGTCAGTGTATATAATGGGGGCGGTCAGTGTGCAGAGCAGTGTATATAATGAGGGCGGTCAGTGTATATAATGAGGGTGGTCAGTGTGCAGAGCAGTGTATATAATGAGGGTGGTCAGTGTATATAATGAGGGCGGTCAGTGTGCAGAGCAGTGTATATAATGAGGGCGGTCAGTGTGCAGAGCAGTGTATATAATGGGGGCGGTCAGTGTATATAATGAGGGCGGTCAGTGTGCAGAGCAGTGTATATAATGAGGGCGGTCAGTGTGCAGAGCAGTGTATATAATGGGGGCGGTCAGTGTATATAATGAGGGCGGTCAGTGTGCAGAGCAGTGTATATAATGAGGGCGGTCAGTGTGCAGAGCAGTGTATATAATGAGGGCGGTCAGTGTGCAGAGCAGTGTATATAATGAGGGCGGTCAGTGTGCAGAGCAGTGTATATAATGAGGGCGGTCAGTGTGCAGAGCAGTGTATATAATGAGGGCGGTCAGCGTGCAGAGCAGTGTATATAATGAGGGCGGTCAGTGTGCAGAGCAGTGTATATAATGAGGGCGGTCAGTGTGCAGAGCAGTGTATATAATGAGGGCGGTCAGTGTTACCCCAAGTCTAGGGCGTCCATAGACACCTGAGCGACTCGCTGGCCTCTTGCTGTTGAGCTGTGATTTTGCCACCAATAAACCAGCCCAGTCGCATTTTGCGTGTAAAGTGGACAATCCCTTTAAGGCCGCAGCCATGTGACCATAGTCCGCCAGGTGTTGCTCCTCCCCCACAGCACGTCGACCCCCGAGGGAACTGCTCAAACAGGTCACAGAAAACTAACATGGTTGGGCTCCTGATGACTTGGTTGTCATGGTCACGGTCCCCTCGGGGGTCACAGTGCCACCGCCTTCACTTGTAGGGTCAGTAGCGTCACTCGCGCGCTTTGGGTCGCCACATGTGTCATGTCACCACAGTCTTAAAGGGGTCGTCCACTGCTGGACAGCTCCAGCTATGTCAATTCAATTAAACTGATAACAGAGAGCACTCTCCTCCCACAGTGGCGGCCCCCAGGGACGCGGCTTGTTGTGCCAGGTGACGACTGCAGCCAATGAGCAGCCGCCAGCTGGAACTACTCAGTTGTGGAGCTGCTAGTGGACGAGTGGCTGTAGTGGGGTCCTGTACAGCTGCCCCCTATTGATTGGAATAGTGGGGGATATGCAGAACCCGGCCGCAGCCATTATACAGTTAATGGAGTCCGCAACAAAGTTCCATATGGCGGTGGTGGCACCGGGAACATCTGATTGGCCGGGATACCAGATGTCGCACCCCCGCTGATCAGACATTGGGATAGATCATCAATGTTACAGTTAAGGACAACCCCCCTTAAGAGTTGTCCAGTTATAGACAACCCCTTTAAATCCTTTTTATAAAGGGGCCTGGGTACTAAGTGAGGACCCCACAATCCTGTGTACCCCGCTGTCCCTATATTCTGTGCGATCAGAGGATGTTCAAAAGGTCCAATCATATATGTGCGATTTGGGCCGTGTTCAGACCTGGACGTTGTTCACATTCTGTATACGGCTCCGGACCCTAAACTTGCGCCTCACAGACGTATGAGTTTGGATTGGGCGACCCCTGGTCATTGCTGTCCATGTACGGACCATGATATATCGCTTAGGCCGGTGTCACACTTGAGTCTCGCATTGCATCACCCGGGACGGACTCACAGGAGCGGGTCGGTTGCATGCATCTCTATGCAGCTGAGACGCTCCTGTCCGGAGAGTGCGAGTCCGTAATGCAACGCGAAACTCACGTGAGGGCCTCGCCAGTGTGACACCGGCCTTATTGTAAGGATAGTCAATCCGAGGAGGGGGCTGCAGTCACCCATCTCGTGTGTTACACAATTAGAATGGTTCCACTGTCGCCCCCCCCCAAACCTGCCCCCACTATCTCCCTATCCTGAGGCCGCGGCCAAGCACAGACTTCAGACAAGTGACGTCAAGTGGAAATGTTGCCTCAGAACCGAGCAAAATAAATTCTGAAATTTGTAAAAAAAAACAAAATAAAATATTTGTTTGGGTCACATTACAAAAGCCAGTTATTGTTTATTTTTCCATTGATGAATGGTTTTTTTTTTTTTTCAGTCTGAGATATTTTTTACAGCTCTTTGGGACAGAGGACGTCTTGATCATCTTTTATTTTTTCCCCCCCAAAAAATGTCAGTTTTTGGCTTTTTGATCTTTTTTTCTTTTACCATATAAATTGCAAAAAAAAATATATATATATATAAAAAAGTATATTTCCATTTTTCTTTCTTTTATAGTTATTTTCAACTTTTTTTTGAACAAGGAAAAAGGTGATAAAAATTTTTTTTTTTTTTTTTTTTTAGGTATTTTTTAATATTGAAAAAAATAAAAGGGTTTGGTAAAAAATGATTTTAAACCCTCAAAGCCACCCGTCTTAGGAGTTCCCGGCAATCCTGCCATTACAAGGGCCAGGAAAGTTTAGAGGCTTTTTTACATTTTTATATTTCATTAGAAATCAGTTTTTATTTTATATGAATATTGCAGGGTGGTGGCGTTTTTATTATTATTTTTTCTTTTCAGTTTTTATGCCTCATTGTAGATGTGATCAGTGGTAATATCACGCTATATGGACGGACCCTTTATAGTGTATAAAGTTTGA
The DNA here is from genome assembly GCF_048569485.1 of Anomaloglossus baeobatrachus. Lineage (NCBI taxonomy): Eukaryota > Metazoa > Chordata > Amphibia > Anura > Aromobatidae > Anomaloglossus > Anomaloglossus baeobatrachus. The sequence continues at coordinate 23,183,742 of NC_134361.1, forward strand.
GCGTTTGGAGGCGTTTTTGGAGCAGAAACTCTCCAAATCATCCTCCAGATCTCAAAGACTTGAGTTTCCGTTCCGTTTCTGCTCCGAGCACAGATCCTAAACTGTATTAGCTGCATAGATACATGATTTGTTACTGCTTTTGGCCTCCCTGCCCAGTAAGTGCACTGCCCGGTGACTGTCTCTATGACCCTCAGATATTAGCCAGAAGATTTTGGGGTCTTCGAGCTACGATACTGAAAACGTATGTCCAGCAGCATGGCTCAGGAGGTGTGGAAATGTCCAAGCTCTGTGCCAATTGGTGATAGGGGGTGTTCTTTTTTTTCGAAGCGTCATATGGGAGAAAGCCATAGTCAGAGTCCCGTCTCCTGATAAGCAAAGCTTACTACCATGCTCGGGTGCTCAGTACTGGTAACTAGTGATGAGCGGGCACTACCATGCTCGGGTGCTCTGTACTGGTAACTAGTGATGAGCGGGCACTACCATGCTCGGGTGCTCAGTACTGGTAACTAGTGATGAGCGGGCACTACCATGCTCGGGTGCTCAGTACTGGTAACTAGTGATGAGTGAGCACTACCATGCTCAGGTGCTCAGTACTGGTAACTAGTGATGAGCGGGCACTACCATGCTCGGGTGCTCAGTACTGGTAACTAGTGATGAGCGGGCACTACCATGCTCGGGTGCTCAGTACTGGTAACTAGTGATGAGCGGGCACTACCATGCTCGGGTGCTCAGTACTGGTAACTAGTGATGAGCGGGCACTACCATGCTCGGGGGCTCAGTACTCGTAACTAGTGATGAGCGGGCACTACCATGCTCGGGTGCTCAGTACTGGTAACTAGTGATGTGCGGGCACTACCATGCTCGGGTGCTCAGTACTGGTAACTAGTGATGTGCGGGCACTACCATGCTCGGGTGCTCAGGTGCACCATGCCCGCTCATCACTAGTTACCAGTACGGAGCACCCGAGCATGGTAGTGCCCGCTCATCGCTAGTTACGAGTACTGAGCACCTGAGCATGGTAGTGCCCGCTCATCGCTAGTTACGAGTACTGAGCACCTGAGCATGGTAGTGCCCGCTCATCGCTAGTTACGAGTACTGAGCACCCTAGCATGGTAGTGCCTGCTCATCACTAGTTACCAGTACTGAGCACCCGAGCATGGTAGTGCCCGCTCATCACTAGTTACCAGTACTGAGCACCCGAGCATGGTAGTGCCCGCTCATCACTAGTTACCAGTACTGAGCACCCGAGCATGGTAGTGCTCGCTCATCACTAGTTACGAGTACTGAGCACCCGAGCATGGTAGTGCTCGCTCATCACTAGTTACCAGTACTGAGCACCTGAGCATGGTAGTGCTCACTCATCACTAGTTACGAGTACTGAGCACCCGAGCATGGTAGTGTCCGCTCATCACTAGTTACGAGTACTGAGCACCCGAGCATGGTAGTGCCCGCTCATCACTAGTTACCAGTACTGAGAACCTGAGCATGGTAGTGCCCGCTCATCACTAGTTACCAGTACAGAGCACCCGAGCATGGTAGTGCCCGCTCATCACTAGTTACCAGTACTGAGCACCTGAGCATGGTAGTGCCCGCTCATCAGTAGTTACCAGTACCGAGCACCCGAGCATGGTAGTGCCCGCTCATCACTAGTTACGAGTACCGAGCAGGGCCGCACACTATGGTAAGTGTTTTCTATGCAAAGGGTGGGGTAGGCCATTGTACGGGCTGTGCGCCTTGAACAGATTACAATTAGTCAGCACATTAACAGCAGCACAGAGTGTTTAATCTAACCCAGTAATGTCCACAAGGCCATGTTTTGTTTCACGTCATGATAAATCACACATTCTCCTGGGACGACATTAGACGAGGACAAATCCGTAATAAAATGTAACATCCGGTAAAAATTCAGTATTGCTACAGCAGAGATCAGGGAGAAGATCCGGACGAGGAAACGTTCCAGAGGCCTAATCTTCCCATCCTAAGGTCTAGGGGGAACGTTACTTCATAAAGTCTCAAAACTACAGTAGTCAGGAAAGCTAAAAAAACAAACAAAAACCCCACGTCTATAAAAAAAGGAAGTACAACCGGCCGGTATTAGTGCAAATTAGCCAAAATGGACACGTGGAGCTCAAACAGTCCGGGAGTTCAGCCCATCAAGATGTTCATGTCAGGTGGCAGAGACTCCAGGGCGTTGTGTGCAGAAATATTCATCTCCACCACCCCGGCCTCCAAGACGTTCTGCGCGGTGGTCTTCCCGTGCTGCTCCTTTAGGTGACGCCTTATGGCGGGCTTGTGGGCAAATCGCACGTCGCAGTAAGAGCAGCGGTACGGCCTCTCCCCGCTGTGCAGGTTGAGGTGGTCGTGAAGGGTGGATTTTTGGGTGAAGCATTTGCCACATATAGTGCAGGTGTGGGACTTTACGCCCCTGTGAACGTTCATGTGTCTGTTCAGATTACTGCTGTGGTTGAACTGCTTCCCGCAACGTGGGCACATGAAGACAAAGTGTTGCGCTCGCATGTGAAAAACCAGTTTCTCCACTCCTTGGAAAGTCTCTTCACATTTAGTGCACCTCAATAGTCGTCTGTTGCCAAACCGGGCATCACCGATGACCATGGTGCCAAGGGATGATTGGCCTCCTGGGCCACCAAGAGAGCTTCTAGAACTTCCATCAATCACGACGCTACTTTGGCATCCACCAATCCCTCCATCTAGGATCTCATCCTCTTCTTCGTGATAGCTGCTGGGTATAATCAGCACCCCCTCGCCACCTTCCACCTCATCACTGTAGACGGCCTTCATGACTCCTTGTTGGACGGCTCCATCCACAGTTTCTCCTTCCACTGTAGAATTCACCAGAGCCTCTTCTGGTTGTGCTATCGTTTTACGTTCTTCTCTTCCGTTCCTCCACGATCGTTCCCCCTTTCCTCCGGCTCCACCACCCACCCCGGATTCAACCTTCACAATACAAAGATCTGCAGGAGATTCTTCTTCATCCTCCTCATCGTCTTCTTCATCTTCTGCCATCATCAACATCTCCTCCTCGCTCTCGTCCGCTTTCATAGGCTTGGAGTTCTCGGCCGGACGAAGCGGACGGACTGTACTGGTGGTTGTGGTTGTTGTTGTTGACGTGGCGCCACGTGATGCCATGCTTTTCGGGTCCCTCAGACCTATCTGAGGATCAATGAACTGCGTCAGAGCCTGACGACACTTTTCCACGACATGTTCCATCTGCAAATAGCTGGCGGCCGTTAGATAGTTTACAATATCCCTGACTGAGAATTCCAGGAGTCCAGTGTAACACGACTGTAGAAGGTCCCACACCACCCTCGGTCCATGCATGAGCGAAACCTGGAGTTCAGAGCCAGGATTTAGAAGGAATTGATCTCTAAGGAAAGGGGAGCAGGCGGCAAGCACCACACGGTGGCCTCGGAACTTGAGTCCATCGGCGAGAACTGTCACATCGCAGAAGCGTTCCTCCGTCCTCAGCTGGTTCATGCTACGCAGCGTCGCTGCTTCATGCCCTGGGAGCTGGAAACGAAGGACATCGTAGGCAGACGTCATCTTTGAGAAGAACAGTAGAGCTTAGGGTTTAGGAGAGTGTCCCTCAGTTTTAGACCAGAACTTTCAATCTCAGGTTTTATAAAATGGTAGATTTTGTGAAGTCCGCCCAATGTGGTCTAATGAATTCCTTCCTCTGGATCGGACATATCAGGTTCCCTGCAAAGAAACAGAGACAATGAGTAGAACAAATCAATATGGCTGGACACTAAGGCTCGGTTCACACGTCTGTGGAAAACGTTCATGTTTTGCACGGCCATGCTGAAGGTACTTATGGCCCTCCGGCACACTAGTGTTATCCGTGTGCTATCCGTGATAGCACACGGAAAGCAGGAACTTTTTTCTCACCTGTCCCTGGTGCTGATGTCTCTGGCGATGCTGCTTCCGGGTCCTCGGTGCAGTGAATATTCATGAACATAATGAGCTGGCCCAGAAGCAAGAGACAGCAGCGCTGGAGACAGGTGAGTATAGAGGATTTTATTTCTCGTGTTTTCTCCGGTACGTGTCACACTGATGTCATACGGCGCACACCACTGTGTGGTCCATGTGACATCAGTGCTGTCAGAGAAAAATGAACTTTTCTCCATGCGGAACACACGGACACGCGTGTGCTCTATATGGGCACACATCCTTGGGAAAACACTCACGTGTGCGCAGACCCATTGATTTTAATGTGTCTGCGTATGTCCGTATCTCCGGTACGTATGAAAACAGAGGTCACACGTACCGGAATCACTGACGTGCGAAGGAGGCCTAAGGTTCGGTTCTCACCACCGAATTTTCTCCATCCAAAAAACCCATCTGATAATGCTAGTCAGGCTGATCAGAGGGGATGGCATTTTTCTCGGAGGTGGACAGTAAAAAATATAAAAAGGTTTTCCACCTTCTCCAATCTCAGATATCAATGAAGTGCGGCCCAAGAGTGTCATCCGATTCTCTGAGGTAAATCGTGCATGCTGAGATTTTTCATCTCCGATGGATAAAATTCGGACATGTGCAGAGCCTCACTGGAGAAGATTGGTTGGATTTTTGTTGGGTATCATTATGACCAAAAATGCCTTCTGCTACGCGAACCCTAAGGATGAGACCACAACGGGGGGCTGGCAACCCACAATCAAAATTAGGCCCACCTGCCAATGGACACACAAGTGTGTATCACCATTGTGTCACCCCTGGGGGGGCAGTGTGACAAGTCATCAAGGTCATCTGACCCTTAGGTGGGTTTCAAATGTCCAAGTTTCTGAATCGGGGAAGGAGAGCGATCTGTGGACCAGTCGTGGGTCGAGCGTGGAGATCCTGGGACATCTGATATGGGGTGGGTTGGTCTTGGATAGAGAGAAGTTCGGATTTGTCAGATTCAGCCGGACTTTAGATAAGGCCGAAGCCTCATTTGGGAGTGCTTCACGCGACTCTCGCATCCCATCACCCGGCACGGCCGCGCTCTCTCCTGATAGAAGTAGGTCGATTGGATGTATCTCCATGTAGCTGAGATGCTCCTGTCCGGAAAGTGTGTGGCCGTGCCGGGTGATGCGATGCGAGACTCGCGCAAGTGTGACTCTGGCCTAAGGTTCGATTTGGGACCTGGACTTGACCTGAACCCCAATGGAAGTCACTAATTGGGCAGTTGCCGAACACAGTGATTCTTGAGCGAGTGGTCTGCACCCAAACTCCGAACCCAAGTCTATGTTGGGACAACCAGTGAACTTTGGGTTCGCTCATCTCTAGTCTTGGACACTCGAATGTAGCAGGAGACATTTTTGGCAAAATAGGGACGAAACAAAAACCTCCTGCTCTAATATGACTGCCTCATCCTGAAGCTGACACTTGTTGCGCGGCCAGGCTTTGCTCGGTGCGACGGCTACATGGTAGCGCAATACAAGTGACCATAGAGGTCAATGTGTCCGCAGAGTTGCAACCGACATGACTGTATCACCAAAAATCCAAACCTGCTGGGTTTTTTTGGTAGCACCCCAGACCTCACTCATGTGTATATTGGCAGGGGGGACAAATTTCGGTCACAGGTTGCCAGTCGCCCCTTGTGGCCTCATCAAGACACCAACACTGGGTGATTTCGTGCAGGTTTATGGATGTAAAACAGTCCGGACGGGGTGCCAGGAGCCCATCAGAGGCTGCCCCAGTGACATCAGAGGCTGCCCCAGTGACATCAGAGGCTGCCCCAGTGACATCAGAGGCTGCCCCAGTGACATCAGAGGCTGCCCCAGTGACACCATCATAACAGCTGCAAAGAAATCTGCAGACTATTGCACCGAGCACCTGGGGAACAGCAGTGAAGGGGTTAAGAAGGCTGGGTGACCTCTGATTGGTGCATGAATTAAAAGGACGATCGTATGCAAATAATAAAGTTGCAGTAATCTCCCCTCCCCCAGCCCTCTCTGCCCGGCACCCCTGCACTCGCCCCGGCCTGACCCCCCACTTTCATTTAAAGGCACATTACCTGGCCACACTGCAGCCTGCCCGGACTCTGCCCTCCTCTTCCTGTTCCTCTTCTTTCTTCCCTGACACCCCTCCCCAGACCTGTGCATGCTGCTTAAAGGGGCACTGCAGCCAAAACACAGCAGCATTGCTCTGCACACTGTGCGCTGTGGTGTGGCCGCGCACCAGCAGGGGGCAGTGTGTGCCCAACAATGCGCAGCCGCAGCAGAGTCTGCAGCACCCGGGGCATTGATGTGATATTCTTGTACATAGGGGCAGTATTATAGTAGATATATTCTTGTACATAGGGGCAGTATTATAGTAGTTATATTCTTGTACATAGGAGCAGTATTATAGTAGTTATATTCTTGTACATAGGGGCAGTATTATAGTAGTTATATTCTTGTACATAGGGGCAGTATTATAGTAGTTATATTCTTGTACATAGGAGCAGTATTATAGTAGTTATATTCTTGTACATAGGGGGCAGTATTATAGTAGTTATATTCTTGTACATAGGGGGCAGTATTATAGTAGTTATATTCTTGTACATAGGAGCAGTATTATAGTAGTTATATTCTTGTACATAGGGGGCAGTATTATAGTGGTTATATTCTTGTACATAGGGGCAGTATTATAGTAGTTATATTCTTGTGCATAGGAGCAGTATTATAGCAGTTATATTCTTGTACATAGGGGCAGTATTATAGTAGTTATATTCTTGTGCATAGGAGCAGTATTATAGTAGTTATATTCTTGTACATAGGGGCAGTATTATAGTAGTTATATTCTTGTGCATAGGAGCAGTATTATAGCAGTTATATTCTTGTACATAGGGGCAGTATTATAGTAGTTATATTCTTGTACATAGGAGCAGTATTATAGTAGATATATTCTTGTACATAGGGGCAGTATTATAGTAGTTATATTCTTGTACATAGGGGCAGTATTATAGTAGTTATATTCTTGTACATAGGAGCAGTATTATAGTAGTTATATTCTTGTACATAGGAGCAGTATTATAGTAGTTATATTCTTGTACATAGGCGCAGTATTATAGTAGTTATATTCTTGTACATAGGAGCAGTATTATAGTAGTTATATTCTTGTACATAGGCGCAGTATTATAGTAGTTATATTCTTGTATATAGGAGGCAGTATTATAGTAGTTATATTCTTGTACATAGGGGGCAGTATTATAGTAGTTATATTCTTGTACATAGGGGCAGTATTATAGTAGTTATATTCTTGTACATAGGAGCAGTATTATAGTAGTTATATTCTTGTACATAGGTGCAGTATTATAGTAGTTATATTCTTGTACATAGAGGCAGTATTATAGTAGTTATATTCTTGTACATAGAGGCAGTATTATAGTAGTTATATTCTTGTACATAGGAGCAGTATTATAGTAGTTATATTCTTGTACATAGGGGGCAGTACTATAGTAGTTATATTCTTGTATTATACAAGAATATAACTACTATAATACTGCCCCCCTATGTATAAAAATATAACTACTATAATACTGCCCCTTTATACAAGTTGTATATAGGGGGCAGTATTGTAGTAGTTATATTCTTGTACATAGGGGCAGTATTATAGTAGTTATATTCTTGTACATAGGGGCAGGGGCAGTATTATAGTAGTTATATTCTTGTACATAGGAGCAGTATTATAGTAGTTATATTCTTGTATATAGGAGGCAGTATTATAGTAGTTATATTCTTGTACATAGGGGGCAGTATTATAGTAGTTATATTCTTGTACATAGGGGCAGTATTATAGTAGTTATATTCTTGTACATAGGGGGCAGTATTATAGTAGTTATATTCTTGTACATAGGGGCAGTATTATAGTAGTTATATTCTTGAACATAGCAGTATTATAGTAGTTATATTCTTGTACATAGAGGGCAATATTATATTAGTTATATTCCTGTACCTAGCAGTATTATAGTAGTTATATTCTTGTACATAGAGGGCAGTATTATAGTAGTTATATTCTTGTACATAGGAGCAGTATTTTAGTAGTTATATTCTTGTACATAGGGGGCAATAATATAGTAGTTATATTCTTGTACATAGGGGCAGTATTATATTAGTTATATTCTTGTACATAGGGGGCAGTATTATAGTAGTTATATTCTTGCATATAGGAGCAGTATTATAGTAGTTATATTCTTGTACATAGCAGTATTATATTAGTTATATTCTTGTACATAGAGGGCAGTAGTATAGTAGTTATATTCTTATACATAGGGGGCAGTATTATAGTAGTTATATTCTTGTACATAGGGGCAGTATTATAGTAGTTATATTCTTGTACATAGCAGTATTATAGTAGTTATATTCTTGTACATAGAGGGCAGTATTATAGTAGTTATATTCTTGTACATAGCAGTATTATAGTAGTTATATTCTTGTACATAGGAGCAGTATTATAGTAGCTATATTCTTGTACATAGGGGGCAGTATTATAATAGATATAGTCTTGTACATAGGAGCAGTATTATAGTAGTTATATTCTTGTACATAGGGGGCAGTATTATAGTAGTTATATTCTTGTACATAGGAGCAGTATTATAGTAGTTATATTCTTGTACATAGGGGCAGTATTATAGTAGTTATATTCTTGTATATAGGAGCAGTATTATAGTAGTTATATTCTTGTACATAGGGGGCAGTATTATAGTAGTTATATTCTTGTACATAGGGGGCAGTATTATAGTAGTTATATTCTTGTACATAGGAGCAGTATTATAGTAGTTATATTCTTGTACATAGGAGCAGTATTATAGTAGTTATATTCTTGTACATAGGGGCAGTATTATAGTAGTTATATTCTTGTACATAGGGGGCAGTATTATAGTAGTTATATTCTTGTACATAGGGGGCAGTATTATAGTAGTTATATTCTTGTACATAGGAGGCAGTATTATAGTAGTTATATTCTTGTACACTGGCAGTATTATTGAAGTTATATTCTTCTACATAGGGGGCAGTATTATAGTAGTTATATTCTTGTACATAGGAGTAGTATTATAGTAGTTATATTCTTGTACATAGGAGCAGTATTATAGTAGTTATATTCTTGTACATAGAGGCAGTATTATAGTAGTTATATTCTTGTACATAGGAGCAGTATTATAGTAGTTATATTCTTGTACATATGAGCAGTATTATAGTAGTTATATTCTTGTACATATGAGCAGTATTATAGAGTTATATTCTTGTACATAGGAGCAGTATTATAGTAGTTATATTCTTGTACATAGGGGCAGTATTATAGTAGTTATATTCTTGTACATAGGAGCAGTATTATAGTAGTTATATTCTTGTACATAGGAGCAGTATTATAGTAGTTATATTCTTGTACATAGGGCCAGTATTATAGTAGTTATATTCTTGTACATAGGAGCAGTATTATAGTAGTTATATTCTTGTACATAGGGGCAGTATTATAGTAGTTATATTCTTGTACATAGGAGCAGTATTATAGTAGTTATATTCTTGTACATAGGGGGCAGTATTATAGTAGTTATATTCTTGTACTTAGGAGGCAGTATTATAGTAGTTATATTCTTGTACTTAGGAGGCAGTATTATAGTAGTTATATTCTTGTACATAGGGCCAGTATTATAGTAGTTATATTCTTGTACATAGAGGCAGTATTATAGTAGTTATATTCTTGTACATAGGAGCAGTATTATAGTAGTTATATTCTTGTACTTAGGAGGCAGTATTATAGTAGTTATATTCTTGTACATAGGAGCAGTATTATACGGTAGTAGTTATAGTCTTGGATGGCTGGAACTTCCCATGAAGGCGTGTCAGGAATATACTGGATTATGGATACACACGCAGTGAGAACTTTTCCTGCTCTTTATAATCTCCACCCAAAGCTAAATATTTGGTGTTGGTGGAATTATTATGTATTATTATAGAAGGTGCTGATATGTTATTATTAGATGACAGCCCCACAACAGAAGCCGTGATGCTGTAATCCCTGCTGGGCAGCTGCATTTGCTTAGTAAAGCTGCTGCGCCTGTAACTTTATATGAGGATTTCTCCACACCAGAATTGATTTCCCCTTTAAAGCTCCACTCCAGTGTTTTTCTTATTTTCGTACTGGAGTGGCGCTTTGAATCTAAGTCCCCAGCCCCCTGTCTTATAGTCACCCTCCATGACTTCCCAGCTGCTCCTAGGTTGGTAGGACGTGCAGGAAATCACAAACCAATACAAGTCTATGAGAGCCTTGCTGTGGCTCTCATAGAGCTTGGGACATAGCTTCTGACTTCCGACCAGTCCGTAGTAACAGTCACAAGATGGCACTGCTGGAGCGGAGCAAAGTCGAAAAGTCCATATCTTGTGACAAGGAACGTGTCATGTCGCGTGTCACCACATCTTGGCCCTATTTTGCCTCTACAATATTTAAGAGCACTTTCCATTAGAGAACTGCTATCAATAACATGTCTAGTGAGGAAGTCTCATATTGTCCAAAATCTCTGCACCCAAAGACTCGTTCTGCTCCTGCTTCTTTGCAAACACTTTTTTGTTCCAATGTTATTCTAACAAAGGGGGGCGCTATCAATTTTCATGAGGGGCCACAAGAGAGACCACGACTGGTGCGGAGGCCGAACCAATAGCCTGAAATTAACTCTGCTCAATATTAATATTAATAATTATTTTATTCTAATATTAATTGTATCACTAAATATTAAGCAGAATTAAGTATGCTGACACTCCCCCATATATAGTATGAAATGACAGCCCCCTATAGACAGTGTGAGCCTCCACATTGCCTCCTATATATAGTATGAGCCCATACACAGCCCTCCATATACAGTATGAGCCCTCACACATTCCCTTATATACAGCATGAGCCCCCACACAGCCCCTACACACAGTATGAGCCCTCACACAGCCCCCGTATATAGTATAAGCCCTCATAGCCCCTCTATATACATTATGAGGCCCCCTATATCCAGTATGAGCCCTCACACAGCCCCCTACATACAATATGATCACCCCACACATACAATGTGAGCCCCCACATAGCCCCTTATATACATTATGAGCCCCATATAACCTCCTAAATACAGAATGAGCCCCCACATGAACCCCTATATACATTATGAGCCCCACATAGCTTCCTATATACAATTCTTATCCCCCACATATCCTTCCATATAAATTCATGAGCCCCCACATAGCCTCCTATATACAGTCTGAGCACCCAATTAGTTTTGAGTTACATCCTGTATCATACTCCAGAGCTGCATTCACTATTCTGCTGGTGCAGTCACTATCTACATACATTACATTACTGATCCTGAGTTACCTCCTGTATTATACTCCAGAGCTGCACTCACTATTCTGCTAGTGCAGTCACTGTATACATACATTACATTACTGATCCTGAATTACCTCCTTTATTATACTCCAGAGCTGCACTCACTATTCTGCTGGTGCAGTCACTGTATACATACATTACATTACTGATCCTGAGTTACCTCCTTTATTATACTCCAGAGCTGCACTCACTATTCTGCTGGTGCAGTCACTGTATACATATATTACATTACTGATCCTGAGTTACATCCTGTATTATAATCCAGAGCTGCACTCACTATTCTGCTGGTGCAGTCACTGTGTACATACATTACATTACTGATCCTGAGTTACATCCTGTATTATACTTCAGAGCTGCACTCACTATTCTGCTGGTGCAGTCACTGTGTACATACATTACATTACTGATCCTGAGTTACCTCCTGTATTATACTCCAGAGCTGCACTCACTATTCTGCTGGTGCAGTCACCGTTTACATATATTACATTACTGATTTTGTACTGATCCTGAGTTACCTCCTGTATTATACTCCAGAGCTGCACTCACTATTCTGCTGGTGCAGTCACTGTGTACATACATTACATTACTGATCCTGAGTTACCTCCTGTATTATACTCCAGAGCTGCACTCACTATTCTGCTGGTGCAGTCACTGTGTACATACATTACATTACTGATCCTGAGTTACCTCCTGTATTATACTCCAGAGCTGCACTCACTATTCTGCTGGTGCAGTCACTGTATACATACATTACATTACTGATCCTGAGTTACCTCCTGTATTATACTCCAGAGCTGCACTCACTATTCTGCTGGTGCAGTCACTGTATACATATATTACTGAACCTGTTCTGATCTTGAGTTACATCCTGTGATATACTTCAGAGCTGCACTCACTATTCTGCTGGTGCAGTCACTATCTACATACATTACATTACTGATCCTGAGTTACCTCCTGTATTATACTCCAGAGCTGCACTCACTATTCTGCTGGTGCAGTCACTGTATACATACATTACATTACTGATCCTGAATTACCTCCTTTATTATACTCCAGAGCTGCACTCACTATTCTGCTGGTGCAGTCACTGTATACATACATTACATTACTGATCCTGAGTTACCTCCTTTATTATACTCCAGAGCTGCACTCACTATTCTGCTGGTGCAGTCACTGTATACATATATTACATTACTGATCCTGAGTTACATCCTGTATTATAATCCAGAGCTGCACTCACTATTCTGCTGGTGCAGTCACTGTGTACATACATTACATTACTGATCCTGAGTTACCTCCTGTATTATACTCCGGAGCTGCACTCACTATTCTGCTGGTGCAGTCACTGTATACATATATTACTGAACCTGTTCTGATCTTGAGTTACATCCTGTGATATACTTCAGAGCTGCACTCACTATTCTGCTGGTGCAGTCACTATCTACATACATTACATTACTGATCCTGAGTTACCTCCTGTATTATACTCCAGAGCTGCACTCACTATTCTGCTGGTGCAGTCACTGTATACATACATTACATTACCGATCCTGAATTACCTCCTTTATTATACTCCAGAGCTGCACTCACTATTCTGCTGGTGCAGTCACTGTGTACATACATTACATTACTGATCCTGAGTTACCTCCTGTATTATACTACAGAGCTGCACTCACTATTCTGCTGGTGCAGTCACTGTATACATACATTACATTACTGATCCTGAGTTACCTCCTTTATTATACTCCAGAGCTGCACTCACTATTCTGCTGGTGCAGTCACTGTATACATATATTACATTACTGATCCTGAGTTACATCCTGTATTATAATCCAGAGCTGCACTCACTATTCTGCTGGTGCAGTCACTGTGTACATACATTACATTACTGATCCTGAGTTACCTCCTGTATTATACTCCGGAGCTGCACTCACTATTCTGCTGGTGCAGTCACTGTGTACATACATTACTGAACCTGTTCTGATCCTGAGTTACATCCTGTGATATACTCCAGAGCTGCACTCACTATTCTGCTGGTGCAGTCACCGTTTACATACATTACTGAACCTGTTCTGATCCTGAGTTACCTCCTGTATTATACTCCAGAGCTGCACTCACTATTCTGCTGGTGCAGTCACTGTGTACATACATTACTGAACCTGTTCTGATCCTGAGTTACCTCCTTTATTATACTCCAGAGCTGCACTCACTATTCTGCTGGTGCAGTCACCGTTTACATACATTACTGAACCTGTTCTGATCCTGAGTTACCTCCTTTATTATACTCCAGAGCTGCACTCACTATTCTGCTGGTGCAGTTACTGTGTACATACATTACATTACTGATCCTGAGTTACCTCCTTTATTATACTCCAGAGCTGCACTCACTATTATGCTGGTGCAGTCACTGTATACATACATTACATTACTGATCCTGAGTTACCTCCTTTATTATACTCCAGAGCTGCACTCACTATTCTGCTGGTGCAGTCACTGTATACATACATTACATTACTGATCCTGAGTTACCTCCTTTATTATACTCCAGAGCTGCACTCACTATTCTGCTGGTGCAGTCACTGTATACATATATTACATTACTGATCCTGAGTTACATCCTGTATTATAATCCAGAGCTGCACTCACTATTCTGCTGGTGCAGTCACTGTGTACATACATTACATTACTGATCCTGAGTTACCTCCTGTATTATACTCCGGAGCTGCACTCACTATTCTGCTGGTGCAGTCACTGTGTACATACATTACTGAACCTGTTCTGATCCTGAGTTACATCCTGTGATATACTCCAGAGCTGCACTCACTATTCTGCTGGTGCAGTCACCGTTTACATACATTACTGAACCTGTTCTGATCCTGAGTTACCTCCTGTATTATACTCCAGAGCTGCACTCACTATTCTGCTGGTGCAGTCACTGTGTACATACATTACTGAACCTGTTCTGATCCTGAGTTACCTCCTTTATTATACTCCAGAGCTGCACTCACTATTCTGCTGGTGCAGTCACCGTTTACATACATTACTGAACCTGTTCTGATCCTGAGTTACCTCCTTTATTATACTCCAGAGCTGCACTCACTATTCTGCTGGTGCAGTTACTGTGTACATACATTACATTACTGATCCTGAGTTACCTCCTTTATTATACTCCAGAGCTGCACTCACTATTATGCTGGTGCAGTCACTGTATACATACATTACATTACTGATCCTGAGTTACCTCCTTTATTATACTCCAGAGCTGCACTCACTATTCTGCTGGTGCAGTCACTGTATACATACATTACATTACTGATCCGGAGTTACCTCCTTTATTATACTCCAGAGCTGCACTCACTATTCTGCTGGTGCAGTCACTGTGTACATACATTACTGAACCTGTTCTGATCCTGAGTTACATCCTGTGATATACTCCAGAGCTGCACTCACTATTCTGCTGGTGCAGTCACCGTTTACATACATTACTGAACCTGTTCTGATCCTGAGTTACCTCCTGTATTATACTCCAGAGCTGCACTCACTATTCTGCTGGTGCAGTCACTGTGTACATACATTACTGAACCTGTTCTGATCGTGAGTTACCTCCTTTATTATACTCCAGAGCTGCACTCACTATTCTGCTGGTGCAGTCACTGTGTACATACATTACATTACTGATCCTGAGTTACCTCCTGTATTATACTCCAGAGCTGCACTCACTATTCTGCTGGTGCAGTCACTGTGTACATACATTACATTACTGATCCTGAGTTACCCCCTGTATTATACTCCAGAGCTGCACTCACTGTTCTGCTGGTGCAGTCACTGTATACATACATTACATTACTGATCCTGAGATACCTCCTTTATTATACTCCAGAGCTGCACTCACTATTCTGCTGGTGCAGTCACTGTATACATATATTACATTACTGATCCTGAGTTACCTCCTTTATTATACTCCAGAGCTGCACTCACTATTCTGCTGGTGCAGTCACTGTATACATATATTACATTACTGATCCTGAGTTACCTCCTGTATTATACTCCAGAGCTGCACTCACTATTCTGCTGCTGCAGTCACTGTGTACATACATTACATTACTGATCCTGAGTTACCTCCTGTATTATACTCCAGAGCTGCACTCACTATTCTGCTGGTGCAGTCACTGTATACATACATTACATTACTGATCCTGAGATACCTCCTTTATTATACTCCAGAGCTGCACTCACTATTCTGCTGGTGCAGTCACTGTATACATATATTACATTACTGATCCTGAGTTACCTCCTTTATTATACTCCAGAGCTGCACTCACTATTCTGCTGGTGCAGTCACTGTATACATATATTACATTACTGATCCTGAGTTACCTCCTGTATTATACTCCAGAGCTGCACTCACTATTCTGCTGGTGGAGTCACTGTGTACATACATTACATTACTGATCCTGAGTCACCTCCTTTATTATACTCCAGAGCTGCACTCACGATTCTGCTGGTGCAGTCACTGTATACATACATTACATTACTGATCCTGAGTTACCTCCTTTATTATACTCCAGAGCTGCACTCACTATTCTGTTGGTGCAGTCACTGTATACATATATTACATTACTGATCCTGAGTTACCTCCTGTATTATACTCCAGAGCTGCACTCACTATTCTGCTGGTGGAGTCACTGTGTACATACATTACATTACTGATCCTGAGTCACCTCCTTTATTATACTCCAGAGCTGCACTCACTATTCTGCTGGTGGAGTCACTGTGTACATACATTACATTACTGATCCTGAGTTACCTCCTGTATTATACTCCAGAGCTGCACTCACTATTCTGCTGGTGCAGTCACTGTGTACATACATTACATTACTGATCCTGAGTTACCTCCTGTATTATACTCCAGAGCTGCACTCACTATTCTGCTGGTGCAGTCACTGTATACATACATTACATTACTGATCCTGAGTTACCTCCTTTATTATACTCCAGAGCTGCACTCACTATTCTGTTGGTGCAGTCACTGTATACATATATTACATTAGTGATCCTGAGTTACCTCCTGTATTATACTCCAGAGCTGCACTCACTATTCTGCTGGTGCAGTCACTGTATACATACATTACATTACTGATCCTGAGTTACCTCCTTTATTATACTCCAGAGCTGCACTCACTATTCTGCTGGTGCAGTCACTGTATACATATATTACATTACTGATCCTGAGTTACCTCCTGTATTATACTCCAGAGCTGCACTCACTATTCTGCTGGTGGAGTCACTGTGTACATACATTACATTACTGATCCTGAGTTACCTCCTTTATTATACTCCAGAGCTGCACTCACTATTCTGCTGGTGCAGTCACTGTATACATACATTACATTACTGATCCTGAATTACCTCCTTTATTATACTCCAGAGCTGCACTCACTATTCTGCTGGTGCAGTCACTGTGTACATACATTACTGAACCTGTTCTGATCGTGAGTTACCTCCTTTATTATACTCCAGAGCTGCACTCACTATTCTGCTGGTGCAGTCACTGTGTACATACATTACATTACTGATCCTGAGTTACCTCCTGTATTATACTCCAGAGCTGCACTCACTATTCTGCTGGTGCAGTCACTGTGTACATACATTACATTACTGATCCTGAGTTACCCCCTGTATTATACTCCAGAGCTGCACTCACTGTTCTGCTGGTGCAGTCACTGTATACATACATTACATTACTGATCCTGAGATACCTCCTTTATTATACTCCAGAGCTGCACTCACTATTCTGCTGGTGCAGTCACTGTATACATATATTACATTACTGATCCTGAGTTACCTCCTTTATTATACTCCAGAGCTGCACTCACTATTCTGCTGGTGCAGTCACTGTATACATATATTACATTACTGATCCTGAGTTACCTCCTGTATTATACTCCAGAGCTGCACTCACTATTCTGCTGCTGCAGTCACTGTGTACATACATTACATTACTGATCCTGAGTTACCTCCTGTATTATACTCCAGAGCTGCACTCACTATTCTGCTGGTGCAGTCACTGTATACATACATTACATTACTGATCCTGAGATACCTCCTTTATTATACTCCAGAGCTGCACTCACTATTCTGCTGGTGCAGTCACTGTATACATATATTACATTACTGATCCTGAGTTACCTCCTGTATTATACTCCAGAGCTGCACTCACTATTCTGCTGGTGGAGTCACTGTGTACATACATTACATTACTGATCCTGAGTCACCTCCTTTATTATACTCCAGAGCTGCACTCACGATTCTGCTGGTGCAGTCACTGTATACATACATTACATTACTGATCCTGAGTTACCTCCTTTATTATACTCCAGAGCTGCACTCACTATTCTGTTGGTGCAGTCACTGTATACATATATTACATTACTGATCCTGAGTTACCTCCTGTATTATACTCCAGAGCTGCACTCACTATTCTGCTGGTGGAGTCACTGTGTACATACATTACATTACTGATCCTGAGTCACCTCCTTTATTATACTCCAGAGCTGCACTCACTATTCTGCTGGTGGAGTCACTGTGTACATACATTACATTACTGATCCTGAGTTACCTCCTGTATTATACTCCAGAGCTGCACTCACTATTCTGCTGGTGCAGTCACTGTGTACATACATTACATTACTGATCCTGAGTTACCTCCTGTATTATACTCCAGAGCTGCACTCACTATTCTGCTGGTGCAGTCACTGTATACATACATTACATTACTGATCCTGAGTTACCTCCTTTATTATACTCCAGAGCTGCACTCACTATTCTGTTGGTGCAGTCACTGTATACATATATTACATTAGTGATCCTGAGTTACCTCCTGTATTATACTCCAGAGCTGCACTCACTATTCTGCTGGTGCAGTCACTGTATACATACATTACATTACTGATCCTGAGTTACCTCCTTTATTATACTCCAGAGCTGCACTCACTATTCTGCTGGTGCAGTCACTGTATACATATATTACATTACTGATCCTGAGTTACCTCCTGTATTATACTCCAGAGCTGCACTCACTATTCTGCTGGTGGAGTCACTGTGTACATACATTACATTACTGATCCTGAGTTACCTCCTTTATTATACTCCAGAGCTGCACTCACTATTCTGCTGGTGCAGTCACTGTATACATACATTACATTACTGATCCTGAATTACCTCCTTTATTATACTCCAGAGCTGCACTCACTATTCTGCTGGTGCAGTCACTGTATACATACATTACATTACTGATCCTGAGTTACCTCCTTTATTATACTCCAGAGCTGCACTCACTATTCTGCTGGTGCAGTCACTGTATACATATATTACATTACTGATCCTGAGTTACCTCCTGTATTATACTCCGGAGCTGCACTCACTATTCTGCTGGTGCAGTCACTGTGTACATACATTACTGAACCTGTTCTGATCCTGAGTTACATCCTGTGATATACTCCAGAGCTGCACTCACTATTCTGCTGGTGCAGTCACCGTTTACATACATTACTGAACCTGTTCTGATCCTGAGTTACCTCCTGTATTATACTCCAGAGCTGCACTCACTATTCTGCTGGTGCAGTCACTGTGTACATACATTACTGAACCTGTTCTGATCCTGAGTTACCTCCTTTATTATACTCCAGAGCTGCACTCACTATTCTGCTGGTGCAGTCACTGTGTACATACATTACTGAACCTGTTCTGATCCTGAGTTACATCCTGTGATATACTCCAGAGCTGCACTCACTATTCTGCTGGTGCAGTCACCGTTTACATACATTACTGAACCTGTTCTGATCCTGAGTTACCTCCTGTATTATACTCCAGAGCTGCACTCACTATTCTGCTGGTGCAGTCACTGTGTACATACATTACTGAACCTGTTCTGATCCTGAGTTACCTCCTGTATTATACTCCAGAGCTGCACTCAGTATTCTGCTGGTGCAGTCACTGTGTACATACATTACATTACTGATCCTGAGTTACCTCCTGTATTATACTCCAGAGCTGCACTCACTATTCTGCTGGTGCAGTCACTGTGTACATACATTACATTACTGATCCTGAGTTACCCCCTGTATTATACTCCAGAGCTGCACTCACTATTCTGCTGGTGCAGTCACTGTATACATACATTACATTACTGATCCTGAGATACCTCCTTTATTATACTCCAGAGCTGCACTCACTATTCTGCTGGTGCAGTCACTGTATACATACATTACATTACTGATCCTGAGTTACCTCCTGTATTATACTCCAGAGCTGCACTCACTATTCTGCTGGTGCAGTCACTGTATACATATATTACATTACTGATCCTGAGTTACCTCCTTTATTATACTCCAGAGCTGCACTCACTATTCTGCTGGTGCAGTCACTGTATACATATATTACATTACTGATCCTGAGTTACCTCCTGTATTATACTCCAGAGCTGCACTCACTATTCTGCTGGTGGAGTCACTGTGTACATACATTACATTACTGATCCTGAGTCACCTCCTTTATTATACTCCAGAGCTGCACTCACGATTCTGCTGGTGCAGTCACTGTATACATACATTACATTACTGATCCTGAGTTACCTCCTTTATTATACTCCAGAGCTGCACTCACTATTCTGTTGGTGCAGTCACTGTATACATATATTACATTACTGCTCCTGAGTAACCTCCTATATTATACTCCAGAGCTGCACTCACTATTCTGCTGGTGCAGTCACTGTATACATACATTACATTACTGATCCTGAGTTACCTCCTTTATTATACTCCAGAGCTGCACTCACTATTCTGCTGGTGCAGTCACTGTATACATATATTACATTACTGATCCTGAGTTACCTCCTGTATTATACTCCAGAGCTGCACTCACTATTCTGCTGGTGGAGTCACTTTGTACATACATTACATTACTGATCCTGAGTTACCTCCTGTATTATACTCCAGAGCTGCACTCACTATTCTGCTGGTGCAGTCACTGTATACATACATTACATTACTGATCCTGAATTACCTCCTTTATTATACTCCAGAGCTGCACTCACTATTCTGCTGGTGCAGTCACTGTATACATACATTACATTACTGATCCTGAGTTACCTCCTTTATTATACTCCAGAGCTGCACTCACTATTCTGCTGGTGCAGTCACTGTATACATATATTACATTACTGATCCTGAGTTACCGCCTGTATTATATACTCCAGAGCTGCACTCACTATTCTGCTGGTGCAGTCACTGTGTACATATATTACATTACTGATCCTGAGTTACATCCTGTATTATACTCCAGAGCTGCACTCACTATTCTGCTGGTGCAGTCACTGTGTACATACATTACATTACTGATCCTGAGTTACCTCCTGTATTATACTCCAGAGCTGCACTCACTATTCTGCTGGTGCAGTCACTGTGTACATACATTACATTACTGATCCTGAGTTACCTCCTGTATTATACTCCAGAGCTGCACTTACTATTCTGCTGGTGCAGTCACTGTGTACATACATTACATTACTGATCCTGAGTTACCTCCTGTATTATACTCCAGAGCTGCACTCACTATTCTGCTGGTGCAGTCACTGTGTACATACATTACATTACTGATCCTGAGTTACCTCCTGTATTATACTCCAGAGCTGCACTCACTATTCTGCTGGTGCAGTCACTGTGTACATGCATTACATTACTGATCCTGAGTTACCTCCTGTATTATACTCCAGAGCTGCACTCACTATTCTGCGGGTGCAGTCACTGTGTACATACATTACATTACTGATCCTGAGTTACCTCCTGTATTATACTCCAGAGCTGCACTCACTATTCTGCTGGTGCAGTCACTGTGTACATACATTACATTACTGATTTTGTACTGATCCCGAATTACATCCAGTATTATACTCCAGAGCTGCACTCACTATTCTGCTGGTGCAGTCACTGTGTACGTACATTACATTACTGATCCTGAGTTACATCCTGTATTATACTCCAGAGCCGCACTCACTATTCTGCTAGTGCAGTCACTGTGTACATGCATTACATTACTTATGATGCATTATACTCCAGAGCTGCACTCACTATTCTACTGGTGCAGCCACTGTGTACGTACATTACATTACTTACCCTGTACTGATCCTGAGTACATCCTGCATTATACTCCAGAGCTGCACTCATTATTCTGCTGGTAGAGTCACTGTGCACATACATTACATTACTTTTTCTGTATTATACTCCAGAGCTGCACTCACTATTCTGCTGGTGGAGTCACTGTGTACATACATTACATTACTTATGCATTATACTCCAGAGCTGCACTCATTATTCTGCTGGTGCAGTCACTGTGTACATACATTACATTACTTATCCTGTACTGATCCTGAGTACATCCTGCATTATACTCCAGAGCTGCACTCACTATTCTGCTGGAAGAGTCACTGTGCACATACATTACATTACTTATTCTGTATTATACTCCAGAGCTGCACTCACTATTCTGCTGGTGCAGTCACTGTGTACATACATTAGATTACTTACAGTATGATGTATTATCCTCCAGAGCTGCACTCACTATTCTGCTGGTGCAGTCGCTGTGTACATACATTACATTACTGATCCTGAGTTACCTCCTGTATTATACTCCAGAGCTGCACTCACTATTCTGCTGGTGCAGTCACTGTGTACATACAGTACATTACATTACTGATCCTGAGTTACCTCCTGTATTATACTCCAGAGCTGCACTCGCTATTCTGCTGGTGCAGTCACTGTCTACATACATTACTGATCCTGAGTTACCTCCTGTATTATACTCCAGAGCTGCACTCACTATTCTACTGGTGCAGTCACTGTGTACATACATTACATTACTGATCCTGTACTGTTCCTGAGTTACAGTACATCCTGTATTATACTCCAGAGCTGCACTCACTATTCTACTGGTGCAGTCACTGTGTACATACATTACATTACTGATCCTGTACAGTTCCTGAGTTACAGTACATCCTGTATTATACTCCAGAGCTGTACTCACTATTCTGCTGGTGCAGTCACTGTGTACATACATACATTACTGATCCTGAGTTATATCCTGTATTAAACTCCAGAGCTGCACTCTCTATTCTGCTGGTGCAGTCACTGTGTATGTACACTACTTATCCTGAGTTACCTCCTGTATTATACTCCAGAGCTGCACTCTCTATTCTGCTGGTGCAGTCACTGTGTATGTACATTTTAATATTTATCCTGAGTTACCTCCTGTATTATACTCCAGAGCTGCACTCACTATTCTGCTGGTGCAGTCGCCTGTGTACATACATTACTTATCCTGTACTGATCCTGAGTTACCTCCTGTATTATACTCCAGAGCTGCACTCACTATTCTGCTGGAGCAGTCACTGTGTACATACATTACATTACTGATCATGAGTTACCTCCTGTATTATACTCCAGAGCTGCACTCACTATTCTGCTGGTGCAGTCACTGTGTACATACATTACATTACTGATCCTGAGTTACATCCTGTATTATACTCCAGAGCTGCGCTCACTATTCTGCTGGAGCAGTCACTGTGTACATACATTACATTACTGATCATGAGTTACCTCCTGTATTATACTCCAGAGCTGCACTCACTATTCTGCTGGTGCAGTCACTGTGTACATACATTACATTACTGATCCTGAGTTACATCCTGTATTATACTCCAGAGCTGCGCTCACTATTCTGCTGGTGCAGTCACTGTGTACATATATTACATTACTGATCCTGAGTTACCTCCTTTATTATACTCCAGAGCTGCACTCACTATTCTGCTGCTGCAGTCACTGTGTACATATATTACATTACTGATCCTGAGTTACCTCCTGTATTATACTCCAGAGCTGCACTCACTATTCTGCTGGTGCAGTCACTGTATACTTGTGATCCTGCGTTACCCCCGGTTTTGATACTTGTCTATCGGTCACATTATACGCAGACTCTTTATCCTGATGCTTTGCTCCTGTATAAACAGTTGATGTGATATCTGTATTATCGGTCAGTATTGATTGCGCAAGCTCCAGCGGAGGGGAAACAGATGAGAAATGAAAGTGCGGACAACATGGAGACCACGAGACTGCCAGTAAAGAATGTGAGAATGATATAAAAGGGAACTCTGATAAAATGACACGGAATTGTCTATTTCTTCAGCAGAGTTTCAGTGCAAGTGATAAAGGCCTAGAGAGCCAGTAACGTGATAGGTGAAGGCTGGTGGCACATACTGATCTCACAGGGAACATGGCTTCCATCATGGCGGACTTTATGGAGGATCTGTGAGTATTTTCTTCCATATTGATGAGTTCTTGTGTTAGTTGCTGATGAGGGACTTATACCGTATATATTATACCGTATATATTATACCGTATATATATATATATATATATATATTATATTGTATATATACAAGACCGAAACCTTACAGAATAAGGGTCAGGAGACACAGGGTCCGAGAAGCTATGATATGAGCAGCTGTGTGATGAGTGTTGAGGTTCCTCAGACTGTCCAGCTGCTTTTTTAGTGTTTTCATATTACGGTCAGACTAACACCTTAAGTTTCTGATGATCTACTTTTGACATCTTGACCTTGTAGGACCTCACATCTCAGATTCTAGGCAGAAGATCGCTGCTTCTCAACATGTTCCCTGCAAATTTTAGGCTAAAAATATTTCCCTATTGGGTCACATCATTTTTGACCTTCCTTCCCCTCAGCCCCGTTACAGTTTAACTCTGCATTTTTCTATCTTCAGTTCCCGGAGGTTCCCTCCTCCCTGGAGGTGTAGTCTGGTCTGGGCTCTTCTCACAGCTCTGCACCCAGTGCAGCAGAGCTCGGGGACAATGAGGACTATGAGGCACCAACTGCCGGCAGAACAGGTTTCATCAGGTGGCCTCCTACAGGTGGTCCTCCTTCTGGGGTCAATATTTGCAGCCGGTATGTAGAGTCCTCTAACATTTTACTTGGTATTTCCACGTCTAGACCATTGATGTGTAAGCATCACACGTACTTTGTGTGGAACGTTTTTCAAAAGCTTGTTAGTTATGAAGTTTGCAAACAAAGACCAATAGCGGTAGTCAGATACAACCTTCAGCCTTCATAGGTTAGATCTTTGGGTCTACTCTTAATCCAGATGAAGGGAAGCCAATAGTTTGAGTCTCTCGGAGATGCATTCATCTGTTCTGCACGGTCTCCAGTCACCAGAATCTGGGTGCTGTTAGAAATATTTCATCCTTGGTGATCTTTGGTACAATAGTTGGGGACCAGGAGGCCAACTTGTGTATCATTGGTGATCTCTGGCATAATAGTTTTGGTCCATGAAACCAACTTTTTCATCCTTGGTGATCTCAGGTACAATAGTTGGGGACCTTGAGGCCAACTTGTTCATCCTTGGGGATCTCTGATACATTAGTTGGAGACCAGAAGGCCAACTTGTTCATCCTTGGTGATCTCTGATACAATAGTTGGGGACCAGGAGGCCTACTTGTTCATCCTTGGTGATCTCTGATACAATAGTTGGAGACCAGAAGGCCAACTTGTTCATCCTTGCTGATCTCTAGCACAATAGGTGGGAAGCAGGAGGCCTACTTGTTCATCCTTGGTGATCTCTGATACAATAGTTGGAGACCAGAAGGCCAACTTGTTCATCCTTGGTGATCTCTGATACAATAGTTGGGGAGCAGGAGGCAAACTTGTTCATCCTTGGTGATCTCTAGCACAATAGGTGGGAAGCAGGAGGCCTACTTGTTCATCATTGGTGATCTCTGGTACAATAGTTTTGGTCCAGGAGGCCAACTTGTTCATCCTTGGTGATCTCTGATACAATAGTTGGGGACCAGGAGGCAACTTGTTCATCCTTGGTGATCTCTGGTGCAATACTTGGGGACCAGGATGTCATCTTGTTCATCCTTGGTGATCTCTAGTACAATCGTTGGAGACCAGGTAGACAACTTGGCTCTTCCACTCGTCCTAGCTGATGCCTTTCTCGAACAGGTGGTCTTCAGCTGCCACTAATGCTGGCCATAAACATGGACCTCTTCTGACTTGGACTGTTCCACAGGGGTACAGTGAATTCCCACAGTGGGCCCATCTAGTTAGCCCAATACATTTGATTGTTACTGGTGGGGCTTTGTAACCCAAGTCTGACACTGCAACTGGTCTTAGAAACCAAGAAGACCCATTCACGTTAGAAGTCGGCCATCCCTCCAATGTCGGTGGGTTCAAATCACTTTCGTCTGACGGGTATGGGAACCTAGAGTCCAACCTCTACACATGCTCAGGGAAAGGGGCCAAGAGGACTATGATTTTATCATGGTAGATCAGCAAGCATTCAAAGGTCAGCTCCCTTAGATACAGCTCCATTATTCTCTGGAAAATCACAGGGGCATTGGTCACACGTTGCTTTCACGTTTATCCGGACTTGAGGTTATGCATCCCGTACTGCGCAGGTATTCAGCCATATTTATCATTGACGGACACAGACAGAAGAGGGCCAGTGTGCAAATACCATATATATGCCCTTTGCAGTCCAATAATTCATCAAAATGCACAGTTCCACCTACTTTGGAGATAGACGTGGCCCCCCTTACTTCTCTGGCCCCTGTGCCACCGATAGCACTAATATGTCGCCCCCTGATCTGTAGAGTGCACGAAATCGCTATATAACTGTTTAAAGGGAACCTGTCAGCAGAAATTTCGCAATAAACCTAAAAGATTCCCCCTCTGCAGCTCCTGGGATGAATTCTAGAAAGGTTCCTGTTGCTATTGTGCCGCCTTTAAGACCTAAATAAATACTTTATAAAGTCTTACCTTTTTGTATGCAAATGTTTTTTTATAGTCACGGGGGCGGGCTGTCTTGCGTCCGTTATTCGCCTCCTGACACTTTACGCCGTCCCCCATTGCTCATTTGCATACATGAGGACGCCGCCCAGTGCTCCTGAGGTCTCGCGCATGCCCAGTGGCACTATCGCGGGACAGCACGGTGTAAAGCGTGACCGCTGGTGAGGTGATTGCGCAGGCGCGAGATTATGGGCGGCGCTGTGATTGTCATCAGTAGCGTCATCCAAGTATCCGCTCATAATCTCGTGCCCGCGCTTTTCCCTCTGCCTCCACCGTTATGCGCAAGCGCTGGCCATATGAACCCACGTCAACTTTTACCGCATGCGCGAGATTATGGGCAGGTACTTGGATGACGCTGCTGATGACAATCACAGCGCCGCCCATAATCTCGCGCCTGCGCAATCACCTCACCAGCGGTCACGCTTTACACAGTGCTGTCCCGCGATAGTGCCACAGGGCATGCGCGAGACCTCGGGAACACTGGGCGGTGTCCTCATGTATGCAAATGAGCAATGGGGGACGGCGTAAAGCGTCAGGAGGTGAATAACGGACGTAAGACAGCCCGCCCCCGTGACCATAAAAAAACATTTGTATACAAAAAGGTAAGAATTTATAAAGTATTTATTTAGGTCTCAAAGGGGGCACAATAGCAACAGGAACCTTTCTACAATGCAGCCCAGGAGCTGCAGAGGGGGAATCTTTTAGGTTTATTGCGAAATTTCTGCTGACAGGTTCCCTTTAAGATCCTAACATTTCTCGATAAACACCTGTTTGAACTGTGTTGGCGCCCACAGGGGTTAATAAAAATGTTAAGTACCTTTTAACAATTTTAATTACATACACAGACCGCAGTATTGTATTTAATTTTGGATTTTACCCCTCGAGAATAAGATCCAGCTATTCTCTTTGAATCTCATATTTGTATTATTTTTTACAGCTTGTGATGAAAATGTTCAGTGTCCCCAAAATCTTGGCAACTGGACTTCTACTGTTGTCTTTACGGATGGACTAAATGTGGGAAGCACTGCCAAATTCCTGTGCCCCCAAGGACTATACCCCTGGCCACAAAACAGGCGCACATGCCTAAAAACTGGGAAGTGGACAGACATAAAAAACAGCTATGGGAAGAAGCTGAAAGAAATATCATGTAAAAGTATGTACTAATGAAGATAAAAGATTTCATAGTCCTTTGGTAATAGAGGACACTCCCTTGAACTGTGAAAAACTGGCACAGAACAAGGCCTATTTATTTGTCATTAGCAGTTATTAGAAAAAGTAACAATAAACCCATATTGCATGTGTAAATAGGTTCAAATATGGTTTCTAGTCCTTATTTTCTCATTAGGATGATATTGCTACTTTTTGAGATAAGTTAATATAATTGCAGTGGCCAATTATGACTAAGTCATAGGTACCGCTATGGGTACCTACTTAATCCCAAAAATGCCACTTATATGAAAGGGCCTGGCTAGTACAGTCAATTAGTTTGTACTACTCTTTTATTTTAAATATTGCTTGGATTTTTAATTTTTTTGTATCTTTTCAGAAATTAGATGTCCTGACCCTGACATTTTTGAAAATGGAGAATTTAATCCGAGAGGTCCTTTTTATATAGACTCCAATATTACCTTCATGTGTAATGATGGTTACATCCCCAGGGGATCTATGGTGAGAATATGTAAGAAAAATGGAAAATGGAGTGGAGAGACAGCAATTTGTGATAATGGAGGTACGTGTGGGGCCATCATAGGCTAGCTTACACTATAACAGGTCTTGGATGTGGAAAGCAAGTGACAAATAGACAAACATAATGGACAATAAAAGCATTAACATTCCATAAAATACATGTGAGAAATGGCTGAAAACCTAGTAAATACTTTTTACCTGGAATTGAAGTGGGCAGAACACTCTGTTAATATTTAAATGGAATCTGTCAGCAGGTTTTCCATCTGCAATTTTTTTTTGCTTCCCTACAAGCTTCAATATCACCCCTGCTGCCATTTCGTTGTAAAAAACAGTTTCA